>NC_079223.1:17509124-17698456 GCF_029633865.1 Lampris incognitus
GTAACAGGAGGCCCTCACCTCATGTTTACCTGTTAAGATAGAGGGAACAGTGGAGATTGTCCTGTCTGTAAGCTCTTTTGGCTTTTGAGTAGATCTGGACTGGACCTTTAACAGAGATACATATACTCTATAAGAACAGATAGTCCAATGTATTTGTCCCCACAAAACTGCACCCTTTCAATGTTTGTAATAACATGATTTAAGATATGTTTTATCAGAGCATTGTTGCCAGTCCATTTTTATGCCCGTGTTTGTGGGGTATGCAGGGAGGCTAGCTACCTTTATTTGTAGGCTTGCCATTGGACTGTTTTGAGGGTATTGCACATGACAGACAGCAGAAGAGTGAATGGTTCATGACCAATAATGCATGTCCCCTTCAAATTGTGATTATGGAGATTATAATTATGGATTATGGAGCATAAGAGCTGGTTTAGCAATAGGTTTTAATGCCCCGCTGTGATTGTGAGAGGTTCAGGACATTTTTACCAAGAGCTAGTCAACTTTTAAGCAGCGATTGTCTCTAACTTAATTAGATAGGCAAGCTGCTGCTGAGATTTCCTTAACCCTATGTGCTCACATGTATAATAATAATAATAATAATAATAACATTTATATAGCACTTTTCATGACACCCAAAGCACTTAACATTGAAGAGGGAAACTCTCTTCAACCACCACCAATGTGTGGCACCCAGCTGGATGATGCACTGCAGTCATTTTGCACCAGCACGCTCACCATACATCAGCTTGAGGTAGAGAGGGAGGAATCATTGAGCCAATTACACGAGGGGGATGATTAGATGGCCAGATGGAGAGAGCCAGGTTGGGATTTGCCAGGACACTGGGGAACCACCTTCTCTTTGCAATAAGTGCCATGGGATCTTTATTGACCACAGTGAGTCAGGACCGTCTCATCCGAAGGGTGGCACCTCCTACAGCAAAGTGACCACGTCACTGCACTGGGACATAGGGATTTGATATTTGTTGTGATGGCCTGGCGGCCTGTCCAGGGTGTCTCCCCGCCTGCCGCCCAGTGACTGCTGAAATAGGCTCCAGCATTCCCACGACCCTGAGAGCAGGATAAGCGTGTCAGATAATGGATGGATGTTTTTATTAGGACCAGAAGGAAGACTGCCCCCTACTGGCCCACCAACATCACTTCCAGCAGCAAATCATTTTCCTGGGAGGTCTCCCATCCAAGTACTAGCCAAGCCCATACCTGCTTAGTTTCTGTCATTTGGCAGAGCCAGGGTACATGTTGGTATGGCTGTGTAACGACCACGAATGAGCAGACTCGCTAGCCCTCAGCTAATGGGTCGGACCCTTTAGTCGACTGGTTAGCACAGTCACCCGTGATGCGGGAGACCCCGTTCGCGTCCCGAATTTTGCTACATTGGTGTCAGAAGTAGGTTGGTGAGACCGTGTGGCCATCGGAAGTGCATGCGCCCAGAGGCGTGAGGGAGCTGGTATGCTGAGGCGCGGGGACGTTGTTGAATAATGGATGCTTTACTGGCATGTTGAATTTGTTGTTCCATCTGATCATATGTTGCTCCATCGTTTTCTGTTCTTCAGGGATGGTCTCCAGTACCCTCTCAGTGACCTTTCAGACATACAAGACAGTTGCAAGGTTTTCAGAAAGTGTGCCACAAATTATAAATTACATATCTTATTGTCGTCACAGCACTTTATATTTGAGGAACAACTTACCTGTGCCCACTCGCTGCCACTATCCCTTGACTCCAGGCCTGCATCAGACAGTTTCAGTACTGCAACGTTCCTCGGGGTGTGATCAGTTTAAGATTGTCTCCATGACTCTTTATGTACCCTATCTGCAAACGTATCAGCCTTCACAACAAAGTAACATTTACGACGTAAACAAAGCGGTGTGATACATTACCGTAAATAGTACCAGCGCTGTTAGACTGCACCAATCGAGCAAATTGCTCAACCAGGAAAATAGCACATGGCAAAAAGTACTAATACTGTCTGGCCCTCATGCTTTATTTAGCTTTAGCAACTTCAGATTGCCAAGGAGAGAAGGTGGTGAGAGGGCTCTTAAAACAGAAAATATAGAACTCTGGATTCAAAGTTAGCAAAAAATAAAATAAAATTACAATATCAGTTGAAATTATTACACCATCAGTTTGGGGGGGGGGGGGGGACCAACCTGAAAATGTTACAAATTGCCAACAATTTAACAGGTTATTACATAATCAGTAAACATGGCGTTACAAAATCCATCAGGACATGTTATACATCATTGGGCAAGTTATTACATTATTAGGTTTTACCTTTTCGACTTTCGAGATGCACAGAAAGTTATTACATCATCAGGAGTTATTACATCATTGGGAAATTATGACAATATTAGGTGCCACATAGTCGTCACTATCAATCATAGACAGGGACGCTGGTCGCTGCATCCTCTACCTAAAACATGTCCGCTTCACACGCTTGTAAGTCTCTGAATATCTAGTCAGTATGACATCTTTTGTGTAACAAATCATCTATATGCCAGTCCTGTATGCCTTTTCTGAGGCCTGATTTCCATAGCTGATTCTGGAGCTCTAGTGGATTTTGAGTGGCACGAGTACCGTTTTCACCTCTACGTAACGCATACATAAATAATGGTAAAAGCCTTGCCAGTATGACACATTGAAATTCCATCCATCCAAAAGCAGCGGGCTTTCTGGTGGATATTGGCTTTTCCATTATTCAAAGACCCAGACGCATAAAAATGCAAGCTGTAATACAAGGGAGGGCATCCCATCATATATACAAAATGCACGACTAAGGTGAGCTATCAACCAGAGAGCACTGGATCCTGGTCTTATGTCAAAGCATGTAATTCTTTTCATGGTCTATTTGTGACAGACATAACTCTTAATTTCTCCTGAGACAGGAAGAACACAAATGATTCAAAGCAAGGGAAACCAAGGTGAGAGGATAACAGATTGCGCAATATATGGAAAAGAAGAAAGAAAGTCAGGAAAATTATATGCAATGAGAAAACTAAGACATAGACAGTATTTTTAAATTCAGTCTGAGGTTGCAGCGTCTCATATTACCCATTTAAATTGACCAGAATTCCCCTGGAAATTCCTGTTGCTTGCGTGCTGTCACCTCATTCGGCCTTAATGTAATTGTAGTGTCCACTCCAAAAAAAATGTGTGATTCCCAAGATATTTGCCAAGTGAAGTAATGATGTATTTGAGTGGAGCTGATTGGAGGTATGTTGATTTGACTGGAGCTGACTTGTGTTAAAGGTCCATGTGGTAACCTGCCACAATAGCGGCAACCCGGTCGTCAGAGTTTGCAACTGCAGTCTTATACTGCAGCCACACTTGCGATGATGTCAGATAACAAATAAATGTGTCAGCAAATGAGTGGAATGGTAAAAATGTCTTTCTTTTTTGTTTGTTTGATAAATTGTGTTCTAAACTATATTAACAAAAGAAGATGAAATTTTAAATTCCATCCATCCATCCATTATCTGAACCGTTTATCCTGCTCTCAGGGTCGCAGGGATGCTGGAGCTATCCCAGCAGTCAATGGGAGGCAGGCAGGGAGACACCCTGGACAGGCCACCATTTTAAATTACCAGAGAAGTTAGGATGAGTGTCCACCGTGCATCCGCAGTCTACCAAGAGTAATTGGATGTTATGTACATCGGCACTGTGGCCTTGCGCCTCACAGCAAGAAGGTCCTGGGTTCGAACCCCGGGGTTGTCCAACCTTGGGGGTCATCCCAGATCATCCTCTGTGTGGAGTTTGCATGTTCTCTCTGTGTCTGCGGTGGGTTTTCTCCGAGTGCTCCAGTTTCCCCCACCATTAAAAAAAAAAGATAGACTCCTGCCTGTGTCCCTGACCAAGGCAATGGCAAGACAAACTGGAGTTGGTCCCCGGATGCTGCAGCTGCCCACTGCTCCTAGCTACACAGCTATGATGGGTTAAATGCAGAGAAAGAATTTCCCCACGGGGGTCAACAAAGTAGTCATAAAACACATCACCTCCCATGTGAACCTAGCATTTCCCGCCAGTGCACTTACCAGCACACCAGTGATTAGAAAAGGCAGTAGCAAAAGGGTCTCAACTTAAGCTGAATGTGTTGTATATCGAACAGTCTAATTACAAGATTGATGACAATTAAAAGTTAATATTTTACCATAGAAAAGTTTTCACATGGAACTTTAAACAAATACAGTACAAACTAACCAAACCAAGACACAGGCATGAGAATAACACTAACCTCAGGTCATCCATCTGGCAATTCTGTTTTTGTGTGACAACATTTACTCCACAGAAAGACAGAGAGTAAGCACAGGCTTCCTCAACAACATAAGGACCTACATGTGTTCTGTATCCACTTGCTGGGAGCATGGTAAAGGTTTCGCTCTAAATCTCGGTTTTAACATAATCCAGGATCACAGGAAATGCAGAGTGATTATGTGTTGACTGCTGCCGGCATCCTGTGAGTTCAGGCAAATTCATCTCGCCAGTGATAAGGAAGAACCCGTTAAAGCTGCTGAAATCTATCTTTCCATTCACTTTTTCTGAATAAGCAGGTTATAAAAAATCAAGTCGTATATGTTTCTCAATTGCCGGAAGAAGGATGAAGGTGATTTACTTTTTTTCCATTCTGCTAAATTCTGGTCACTGTCAAAAATGGCTTTGTCCAAAACCTTAATGGTGGGGGAGGAGCATGAGGAGTAATTTAACCATCATGTTTTGGGAGGCTGAAATTAGACAACTTCAGACTTCCTTTCTCTGAGCTGTAAAACATGTTAAGACATCCAGCACCTGATGTCTTCTCCTTCTTTCTTTGCCGCCCCCCCCCCCTTTCCCTCCCAGTTCTATGTGGCCAATTACCCCACTCTTCCGAGCTATCCCCGTCACTGCTCCACCCACTCTGCCGAGCCGGGGAGGGCTGCAGACTACCACATGCCGCCCGCGATACATGTAGAGTCGCCAGCCGCTGCTTTTCACCTGGCAGAGAGGAGTATTACCAGGGGGACGTAGCGCGTGGGAGGATCACACTATTCCCCCCAGTCCCCCCCGAACAGGCACTTCGACCAACCAGAGGAGGCGCTAGTGCAGCGACCAGGACACATACCCACATCCGGATTCCCACCCACAGGCACAGCCAATTGTGTCTGTAGGGACGCCTGACCAAGCCAGAAGTAACACGGGATTCGAACCCGCGACCCCCGTGTTGGTAGGCAACAGAATAGACCTCTATGCTACCCGGACACTCTAACACACCTGATGTCTTTGACGGCATTTTGAGAGAGGTTATACGGGTTGTAAACGGAGTTACAACACGACGTTGCCTCAAAGCAACAGAAAGACACATTTGCAAATAAATCTTAGGAGAAATCTACCGTTAAACAGATGCCCCAAATAGAAAATAAGATAGAAATAGAAAATCATCGAACACGTCAAGAGTTCCAAGAATGTACTCTATAGTGCAATTCGATATCTTTTTTAATCCCTATTTTATTTTAGCTACATGCCTTCAATCATGTTTTTGCTTTTGATGGCAATTGAGATGATTCCCCTCTTAACACTTTTCAGAGTGAATGGCTCTCTGTTACTGCACTTGAATATAACACTCACAAACAAGGGAATCTGAAAATGTGCAGAAATATCCAGAAGGAATTTTCTTTTTTATTGTTACAGGGTCTGCAGAGAAATAATCTTGGGGGGGGGGGGGTTAGTAGTTTATTCAATTCAGTTGCAACCAATGCCCTTGACAATAATTCAGATAAAATGGGATACTGACTGATATCTATCTCAGATATATGTGAATGATCAGAATGAAAGGGATATTTCACCATCATTGCTGTAGCTGTTATGACAATATTGAATGTAACCTTAATGTTTAGAAACAAAAGGTTTCAGATGCATACAATATTGAAAAAAATTACAATTTTTCTTCTTTCAGTCAGTCATTCTTACAATACCCAGAATTCATTGTGAACATTGCGGTCTGAGATCCAACTCCCTCCAAAGCCAAAGCACTGCTCCGTAAGGCATTTGTTGTTTCGATAATTAAATAACTGATCACATAAAACAAAACATTATAAACTAATGACATTTTATCATTGATATTTACCAAAAGACATACTTGATAAACTAAAATGACAAAATCTTTATTTATTTTCCACCATATCTAACATCCCTCTAAGCCAATGTACAATCCCACAGTGCTTAAAACTCTCTACCATCATCCCTGTGCCAAAGTCCTCAAAGATCACCTGCTTCAGTGACTTCAGACCAGTTGCCCTAACATCTGTGGCCATGAAAGCATTTGAGCGCATCATTCTGTCACACCTGAATTCTTGCACCACCCCAATGATGGACCCATATCAATTTGCTTGTCAAGCCAACTAGTCTGTTGACGATGCAGTTGGCATAGCCCTGCAACATGCCCTGCAACACCTGGAATCACCAAACACCTACGCATGCATCCTGTTCATAGATTTTAGTTCCGCCTTCAACTCCATCAACCCACTCAAACTCTTTACCATACTCCGGGATATGAACATTGACCCAGCCATATGCCACTGGATTCGGAGCTTGTTGTGAAAGAGGCCACAGAGGGTGAAGGTTAATAACCTAACCTCACACCCTCTTACCCCAGTACAGTTGCTCCTCAGGGCTGTGTTCTCTCCCCCTGGCTCTTCTCACTTTACACCACCCACTTTACACCCAGGATAGTTCTGTGAAAATAATAAAATACACAGACGACACAACCACTGTAGGCCTCATCTCCAACAATGATGAAACCCAGTACCACACTGAAGTAAACCAAGCTGTCACTTGGTGCATGAACAACAACCTTCTGGTTAATACAGCCAAAACACAAGAACTCATTATTGACTTCCGATGCATGTCGAATCCAAAACACCCATACAAATGAACAGAGACCCCATCACCACCACAGACTCTTTTAAATTCCTTGGCACATACATCAGCAATAACCTGAAGTGGAAAATTAACACAGAACACATCATTGCAAAAGCTCAACAAGGACTTTACTTTCTTTGGCAGCTTAAAAAATACTGGATCAAACATCAACTGCTTGTTCTGTTTTAGTCAGCCATTATCGAGTCCATCATAACAACTTCTATTACAGTATGGTATGGCGGCACGGACAGTCAAACATGGAAAAAACTGCAGCGGATTGTCAACAAGGCATCCAAAATCATAGGCAACCCACTCCCCTCAGTTGAATCTCTACATAATCACCGGACTGTAACGCAAGCAAAGAAGATCATCTCCGACCCCTCACATCCTGCTCATCACCTCTTCCAGCTCTTTCCTTCAGGGAGGCGCTACAGATCACTGTCCACTAAGACTAAACGCTTCACAAAGTTTTTTTCCCCTAGCCATCAGGACTCTGAATTCCTTCCTATAGTCCTCTCCTCACACACCATTGGCATGCATACCACCGTTCACCGAATTGTTATGCGTGATATGTTTTTTTCGACTATTGTGTAACTGTATTGTTCGCGATATGTGGAGTGTTGTTGTTGTCCATGTATGTATTGTGCTGCAGAGTTTAATGTGTACTGAAAACAAATTCCACCGGCCTTGGTCTTGTGACTAATAAAACAATCTAATCTCCTCCAACTCCCCTCCAGTTATAGACCCATAACCCTAATTCAATTGGGATGTAAAGATCATTAGTAAAAAATTAAGAAACAGAATTGAAACAGTAATTTCTTATATAATTCACCTAAACCCAAAAAGGCTTTATCAAAGGCAGACACTCTTCCAGCAATATAAGCCATTTATTCAGTCTCATCAGCATATCGAAAAGGAATAACCTACATATTATTATTTCTTCCCTAGATGCAGAGAAAGCATTTCACAGATTTAATTGGATATATCTTTTGATTTTGGAGAGTCACTCATTAAATGGATTAAATTTATGTACTAATCACCATCAGTTTCTATAATCACAAATGGATACACATCACAGCATTTTACCCTACAATGTGGCACAACACAAGGATCTCCACTCTCACCCCTGCTATTTGTCATCATCATTAAACCTTTTGCGGCAGCCATCCGCCAAAAAACAAAACAAAAACAACAACATCAACAACAACAATATAATTGGTATACCGGGTATTGGAACCCATCAACATCACTACCAGAAGTGTTAATTTTATATCAAAATTTTCAACAATTTCAGAGTATTCAATAAACTGGTATAAAACTACAGTCCTACTACTCAGTATGGAAAATTGGAATGCTGTAGCTCAGAATCTTCCTTTAACCATCACAACTGGTAATATTAGATACCTGGAAATTTATATCTCCACCAGTCTGTCAGACTTGTTTACTCTTGACTTTACTCCATTACTTAAATCCATTGAAGAAGACCTTACCTGCTGGAACATCCTACCAATGTCACTAATTGGCAGGATATCAGCTGTAAAAGTTAATATACTACCAAAAATAAACTATATTTTCTCAGCAACCCTAGTTCAATCGTTAGATAAGTGGTTAAATGCTCTGGATTCTATAACCAATAGTTTCTACTGGAAATGCAAAAAAACAAGAATTGAACATACAACACTACAGAAACCAAAGACTGGCAGTCTAGCCACACCAAACTTCAGACACCACTATTCCGCTAACCATCTTCAGTTTATTACCAAACGGCTTTAGCCAGAGCAACAATTAAACCATACTTGGCTGGAAAAGAACAAACTGAATGTCAGGAATGATCAATATCTGATCTCCCCTTTCTCTCCAAATCAATAAAGAAACATAATTGCTTTAAAAATCCATTAATCATAACAACTCTGACAGTCTGGTGGAAATTCACCAAACTCTTACACTCTATCCCCAAACAAACTCACTCCAATTTGGTGAAACCCAGATTTTCAGGTTTGAAAAAAAAAACCAAAACCCATTAATCTTCAAGTCTTGGAAGTGACAAGGAATCACTCATCTGGAAAACATTTTCGAAAACAATTAATTTTTATCATTTGTAATATTAACCCAGAGGTATGACATTAATGGCCACAGCTTTCTGCAATATCTGCAACTGCAGCTGCCTCTAAAAGTAAAAATCAAATAACCAATGACACAGATGGCAAGCACAGACTGGCTGTCTGTGCTTGCCATCCGTGGCTTGGGTCCCATGCCTGTGGATGCACCTGGTAGTTGGTGGCAGGGATGCACCTTAAGGGTGCAGGCTCGACTTGTGCTTTTGGGGACTGGTTTGTGCTCCTCGGGGGCATGTGTGGGGGTTACTCTGTGGGCTCCTGGTCTCCCTGTGGGCTCAGTGTTCCTCTGAGGGTGCGATGCTTTGGGCTCCGGCTGATCCCTTGGTGGTGGGGTGTCT
This sequence comes from Lampris incognitus, assembly GCF_029633865.1. Lineage (NCBI taxonomy): Eukaryota > Metazoa > Chordata > Actinopteri > Lampriformes > Lampridae > Lampris > Lampris incognitus. Next base: position 17,518,487 of record NC_079223.1, read on the forward strand.
GCACGACTGCAGGGCCCATTGGTGGCTGCAGAGCCTGTCTGCTGTTCAGAAGTGCTATGATAAGTCATGGATCTTGGACAGCAGAATTAATTGGTACTGCTCCTGTACACTCACAGGTGGACACTTCAAATACACATAGGTGAACTTATCAATTGCACATGTACACACTGCTAGCATCTGCCTCACACTCCCTAAAACACTCTTCTGATTACATTCTTCTGCTTTCTAGTCCTTTCTCCACCTTTTTTCCTTTTCTTCTCCTTTATTTAGATAACTGTTGTTCTAAATTGATATAAATAAGATTGATTCAATTATGTTTTGTTGAACACATGTCAGCATCTATTTCTATGTCTGTCTTATCAGATATATATGTTGTCATTTTTAGTTTCTAAGGTTCCTTGTTTCACTTGTGATTGTCTCGCTCTTGGAGAAGTGATGCTGATTGGTTGTTTAGCTGATCAAACATGCGGAAGAGGGGGACCAGTGGTGGCTATAAATGTATAAGCAAAACCCTGTGCTCTTGTCATCCCACAGATCATCCAAAAGACGGAGTTGTTCTAAGAGGTTGTTGATAATTAATAATGATTGCTTTTGCAGGTAGAGAATTTGAACTCCACTTGCAGATGAACTCTATCTAGGACACATTAGCATACAAATTCCTTGTGGTATATGGCAAGCCTACCGACAGCAAAGGTTGAAAAAAAAACGTCCCTTCAGTGAACGCCAGCTCATACAATTGAGGTTGTACAGTAGACTCTGCCAAAATGTCATATAATATGTCCTTATCCATTATATTCTGTACTGTTACATCTCAGCGGGCCATTTCTACTTTTTGTGTTTTACTTTAGAAAATGACCGCAATCTAAATGAAGGAGTCCATAGGAGAATATGTATTGTTATCAGCTCTTCCTATTTGAGGACGGACTCCTGCCTGCTGTGCCTTGTTCCCTTCTCCTCGAGACGTGACTGAGAATCAAGGTATAGAATGGCTTGTGTTTTTCATTAGATTGAAATCTCCGCCGATGATGTTATTGGCAGGTACATTTTTGGCTTTTCTCCAGTAACAAAGAGCAAGTAGACAGAAATGGCGAAATCCTATAGTGAGCATTATTACTGAGAACTGATAAATGGACATACATTTATCAGTTCTCTCTCACATACATAATACTGTTGAACTTACTATGATTTTGAATGATATTTTTCAATGTGCTAAAATGTACATAACTAGTCATGCCAGTAAACCCTCATTGAACTGAACTGAATGAGTGAGAGGAAGATAGAAAGAGAGAGAGAGAGAGAGAGAGAGAGAGAGAGGGAGAGTGATGAGGACTGTATACTTTTTGAATGATTATCTTTCTCCCTGATTTTTTTCCAAAGATCTCCTTTTATCTTGTGAAATAGCAAAATGGCCTACCGAAGAGCACAATTTTGCACTAGTAAGGTAACTTTTCCACTGTATAAACACCAATTGCAATGCTCTGTAGTTTTGAATCAATATTTTTCAAGTTTTATCTATAGGCCCACTGTATGAATACACAATAATAGTTTCTTTGAGTTTGCATCACAATAGCCCTGAATGCAGATTCATATTCCTTATAAGGTGCTTGACTTAACCAGTTGAAACATATTTCATCAAATACAGTTGACAAATGCACATGGCCAACTAGAATGAATAAATATTTATGCTGTTTGAATAAATGTGAGTCTAAGTATAGTCAGAGGCCCTCTGACTAATTCCTTCATGGCCTTATGGAAAGGATTCCTGGTTAACCCCTGGTGCCTGTGTGTGATGTCTGCTGCACCTAGTCATGAGAGGGGAACCCTCAGGGACTTCTGGGACTTCAGAGAAGGCCCAACATATCAGCATTTTAAATGCTATATTTAAAATCTTTCATTTAATAATAATTCTCTCTTCTAATTCTAATTTTAGCCCTAGTTTCTATCAAGTTTGCTTCAGTAATGAAAGGGTTACTGTCCTGAAACCATGAAAATCGAGTTATCTAATCAGATTTTGTTGTTGTCTCTTGGGAGAGAAAGGGTTAGCTGGTGGCTCCCTCATTGGATAGGACTGCTAGAAGTCATGTGCTCTTGTTTATTTAGAAAGTGACAGGTGAATCAGCCAATCATATTTTGCTGTTGTAGTGGGTGGGACAAAAAAAATATTACCCTAGGACTTCTAGAAGTCCAGACCTATCCAGACGCGGGCTCACTCATATAAAAGAAAGATGTGCGGTTGCTTAGGAGTCATTACTTGTGATTGACCAACTCTTTCACATTGGCGATCCAAATCTACTGGTTCACTTAAACCAGCCGAACCGCACATCACTAACGTTAGTCTTTGTATCAGACGAGTGCGATGAAGTTTACGAAGCATGGCTACAGGGGGAGATGAAAGCGATGCTGTAGCTAGCTTGTTAGCGTTACCCTTCTCAAGACATGCTTTCGGGGAAAAGCAACAAGTGATTGGAAGTGGAAGGCCAACTCCCGCTCTTGTCTTGCCTATGCTTCATCACCTCACCTGTCTGGTGTTGACCATCCCCGTATCCACCTCTTCAGTTAAGCGGTCTTTCTCGGCCTTGAGGCACATTAAGATGCACACTAGAAACACAATGGGACAGGATCGAATGGGAGCTTTGGCACTGATGTCCATAGAAAAAGGCCTTCTGATGGAACTTAAATCCAAGGACAGACTACGTGATGCTGCCATTGCCCACTTCATAAAGAGGGACCGACAGATGGACTTTATATTCAAGTAGCCTAAAAAGGTAAGCTGCCTAATTTCATTTTACTCCAAAATCAAAGCTGGCGTATTCATTTTACATATTGTGATGGCACTTCATAGCTGGTTAATACCACACTTTGCTCATGTAACATTAGGCCTACTATACCCAATATTATGGTGTAAAGTTTGACATATTTTGCATATGATTGTATTGCGACTTTGCTCATAGCATATTCTGCATGTGAAGGTTGATTTTATCATTATTTCTATTCTTTGCTCATGAATTGCTTTGACTTGGTCTGGTCAGTTTTTAAAGAAGAGGTTTTATGATGCTGCATACTAGCGCTATTCACGGTGATGTTGTGGCCAGAAGCGGAGGCCACATCATGTGACTTTTCATTGTTTTCCAAGTATGGAGAGAGACAAAGGCTATTTGATATCCAGTGGATTTGATTTTGGTGGATCTTGAGGCACTGAGTTACTGGCGGTGTGTGTGTGTGTGTGTGTGTGTGTGTGTGTGTGTGTGTGTGTGTGTGTGTGTGTGTGTGTGTGTGTGTGTAGGTGAGCTGAGCTGTGTGTGTCGGAGGTTTTCACCTGTGGTGCTGCGATGGGCACACTTTGTGTGTGTGTGTTAGAGCTTTGTGTCGGAGCTGTTCACATATTAAAAAATACGCCCAAAATTTGGCTGATTACAATATCATTGCACCAATGAAGGCCCACTGCCAGACCCCACGGTTCACTACTGCTAGTCATGGATGCAGAATTTATTCTATGCAACGTTTCTGATACCATTACATTTTTGGATATTTCAATATTACCATTTTATACTTCTCCATATTATAGGAATGTGTATTTTTGTATGTAAAAGCTTGTCCATATTATTTCCAAATACACTCATTTCATTGTCTTCTTAATTAAATGTACTTAAAAGTCCAGAATTGAATTTCGTTTTGTTTTTTGATTATTTTTTTTTGTTGGTACAATTTAATGTCTAGTGCAACAGTTCAGTGTTCTTCCTTTTTTGCAGTCCAACTGTGACTATCTGCTTTTCCACGAGACAATAACAAAGACTTTGAGTAGCTGTATTGAAACAAAGAAGGCTCACTACATTTACAATTAAGAAGAATGTTTTGTTTAAGCACAAATTAGAAACAAACATCAATTATAAAAGTTTTACATGAGATGACTGTAATGTTAGGTCTGTTGTCAGCTCACCAATTACAGTTTTGTGGGAAAAGCATCAGACGTGCTCAGCAATCAACAAATAGGCAAACCGGCAAATCTGTGTGACAAAGCTTTAGGTTTTTTTTTGTTTTCATTGTGGCTTGGGTGGATATTTTCAACACAGAGGACAGGAAGAGATGGAAATGGATGATCAATCAATCAATCAGACTTTAAAATTTGTATAGCACTTTTCATACTAACAAATGTAACACAAAGTGCTTCACACAATAAAACAAAATCTCCTTTCCTCACAAAAAAAAAAGATCCGCTGTGTAGAGGTGGATGTGGATGGTCCTAACGGGAGCAGCTGAAAGTAGTAGTAGTAGTAGTAGTAGCAGTAGTATTAGTAGTAGTAGTAGTAGAAGTAGACATTGTTCAGTAGTTGAAGTACTGAATAGAAACGTAGGCAGGGGAAATGAGACGAGTTGAACAAACAGAGGTTTAAGGTCAGCACTTCAGCTTTGAAGAATGACCTCGCCTTCAAAAACAGTCGTCTTGATCTTCACGGAGGAAATCAACAGAGGAAACACGTATTTCCAATCACCCACAGAATATTTGTATAATTTCCCTGCTGATCTACACCCCGGTATATAAAAATGGAGACTATGTTACATGAATAAATTGCCTGGCTTTGAGTTCAGATGCTGCCTTTTTCCCCAGAGATCAGACAGCCAGTGGTGTAGTTTCTAATTCTTACCATTGCCAGTGGCACAGCCTCTGTAAAGGAGGACTGAGCGTCACTTGAGTAATCTCATAATTTTAATAATTCTAGCTCCTGACGTTTCATTATTTGGTTTCACGGTTTTGTTCATTTGCTTCCCTGATTTTTTTTTATTGACAGCTATGCAAGAAAACAGATTACAATCTGCACAATTTAAGTCTGATTACTATAACTATCCAGTAGTTTCTTTTAACACACAGGGCCCACACACACACACACACACACACAATGTTCGTCCTCGCCATGGCAACAGGCAGAAGCCCCATCCTCCTTTCCACTGTAAAATGTCCTGCATCATCACATAGTTTTGACACATATTTAGCAGCTATTATGATCTTTTGGATGTTTATTTGTTTCGTTCTAAATATTATCACTTTACTTTCCTAATACAAAGTGTACATGCAACAATTTGTTTTTAAATAAAATTTAAATATTTTCTTGAACTTATTGGGATTATTGTGCTAATAAAACGGGATGGAAGTGTGTTGACTTTGACATTGTCATTTTTCTGTTAGGTGATTCTTTGGTTTTGGTGCCTCATATACCTCATTTTGATTTGGGTACCTCATATAGAAACTGATACAACTTTGTTTACTAACCGCAGTTTTGTAGCCTGTGCTTGATATCATTATGTTCATGTGCACGTATGATTTGGTATATTTTACTAAGTTTATCCAACCCACTTACATGCATAGTACTAGTAACCTGGACTCATTTTAATTGAGTTCAGTCTCACGTGTGAGTGAGTTTGTTTTCCCAAGAAAATAAGTCTCTCCAACTTAATGAGTATTACTAGTCTCCCACCCAAGTACTAACCAGGCCCAATCCTGCTTAGTTTCTGAGATCGGGCGTTGTCAGCGTGGTATGACCATAAGCCGAATAGTACTAGTCAAGTCAAGTCAAGTTAATTTTATTTGTATAGCCCATTATCACAAATTACAAATTTGCCTCAGTGGGCTTTACAGTAATACAACTTCCTGTCATTAGACCCTCACATTGGATAAGGAACAACTCCCTAAAAAAAAAAACATTTAATAGGGAGAAAAAATAGGAAGAAACCTCAGGGAGAGCAACAGAGAAGGGATCTCTCTCCCCAAACGGGCAGATGTGCAATGGTTGTGTGTACACAATTTACAGAACACAACATTGAAAGAGGATAACAGAATTATAATGGAATTATAAGATATATGAAGAATATGATGATGAGGATGCCAAGCAGTGTCCAAATGCCACCAGAACAACCTAGGACCTGAGCCATGCGACCACCATCACCATATAGACATGACAGGAGGACAGACTACACATGCACACAGGGGAGACTCACATCACACCATTCACATACGTGGGAGAAGAGACAATAAAAAACATTAGCTACACATCGGAGTGAAAGAAGGATATAACACTGAAACAGGATATGGATTTATAAAATATATATAAAAAAATGTGATGAGGAGGATGCTAAGCAGTGTCCAGGTGGTGACTAAATCACCATGGAGACCTGGGAGGAGAAAAGTCTACACGTACACACACAGGGGAGACTCACATCACACCATTCACATACACAGGAGAAGAGAAAGAAGAAGACATCATTCAGAGAGAGAGAAAAGACATGTGAGAGAAGAGAACAGTTTGCAATACTCAGTAATCTATACCCTGTAATCTCATTGGCAGAACAGTGCTTAGTAAATTCATTGAGACAGAAACTGACCTGCCATGCAGTACAGGTCATGGAGTATTCAATTTAACATCAACTAATTGTAGGTTAAGGAAAAAAAGATGAGTTTTAAGTTTGGATTTAAAGGATTCAACAAACTGTTTGTCTGACAGCAGCAGGCAGGTTATTCCACAAGAATGGGGCCCGATAGGAGAAGGCCCTGCCACCAGCTGGGTACACACAGGAGGCCCTCTATTTTGGGAGTGGAGAGCGTGAGATGGAATATATGGTTTAAGGAGACCAGACAGGTATGATGGGGCAAGTCCATATAGGATTTTATAAGTCAGCAGAAGCACCTTGAAGTCTGTTCTAACATGGATAGGAAGCCAATGAAGGGAGGCAAGAATTTGTGTAATATGGTCAAATTTTCTAGTTTTAGATAGGATTCTAGCAGCAGCATTTTGAACCCTCTGAAGTCTTTTAGTACTGGCATGTGGCAAACCTGTAAACAGAACATCACAGTGATCAAGTCTGGATGAAACAAATGCATGTATTAGAGTCAGCCATGGACACGAAATGCCAAATTTTAGCTATGTTACAATAAGTGAAAAAAGGCAGTCTTGGCGATTTCTTTAATGTGCTCATCAAAGGAAAGGCTGGGATCAAATGTAACACCAAGAGTTTTGGCTGCGACACTTTGTGAAATCACAGAGTTGTTGATTGTTATCGTTTCTTGATCAAATTGGTGTCTGTGTCTAGCAGGGCCAATGACCAGCATCTTGGTTTTATCTGAATTTTAAAGGCAGAAAGTTTAGTGACATCCAATTTTTCACAGTAGCCAAGCAGGCCTCTAAATTAACCATTTGAGTATGATCACCAGGCCTTTTTGGTATATACAGCATAGCAATGGAAATTTATTCCATGATTGTGTATAATTTGGCCAAGAGGTGAAATATAAAGAGAGAAATGTAGAGGGCCATGAACCAAGCCCTGATCTTATAATTTTATAGCAGATACAATGTGTTCTTCTAGATACGTAGATATTAAGTCAAAAGAGAGCTAAGATAGAGACACCAAAAGTACAATTTATTCTCTCTAATAGTATATGGTGATCAATGGTGTCAAAGGCTGCACTGAGGTCCAGTAGTAGAAGCACAGAAGTGGAATCAGAGTTCATGGCTAGTAAAAAAAAAATCGCTCAGCACTCTGGTCAGAGCAGTTTCAGTGGAGTGACAGGGCCTGAAAGCCAATTGTAAAGGTTCATATAGATAGTTTTCTTCTTTATGGGTTGAAAGTTGTTGATACACAACTCTCGCTAGTACTTTAGAAAGGAATGGAAGATTAGAGACTGGTTGATAGTTATTAACAGACCCTGGGTCAAGGTGAAGTTTTTTAAGTAGAGGTTTAACTATAGCGGTCTTAAAACTGCTGGGAACAATGCTGGTAATAAGTGACAAATTAACAATGTCTAGCATTGTAGGCCCCAGGAAAGGCCAGAGGTCTTTAAAAAGTGTTTCTGGTAAAGGGTCAAGTAGGTAAGTAGTTGGTTTAGAAGCTGACATGAGCTTAGTCAAAGTATCAAGAGAGATAGTCTCAAAAGCTGTAATAACAGGGACTAGCAGTGACTCACTGTATAAGTATGCATTTGGTAAGACATGATCTGCAGGAGTAGCTGGAGTTGAAAAACGTATTTTCTTTATGATCTCATCAACCATATTGCAGAAAAAGTCTATAAACTCATGGGCCATGAAGGGTGAGCAGTTAATAGATGACTGCTTTTTAGTAAATTTAGCTACAGTGTCAGAGAAATCTGGGATGATGTTTATTAATGTTGATTAAGTGAGAGATAGGTTGCTTTCACAGCAGCTAAAGCATGCTTGTATTTCAATAAACACTCATGCCACGATAGGTAAAAAACTTCCAATTTTGATTTTCGCTATTTACGTTCCATTCTCCTATAGGCCCGCTTAAGAGCATGTGTCTCATCGTTAAACAAGGGGGTAGGCCTCTCGTCACCTAGCTCTGATAGTGAGAGGTGCTACTGAAATGAGGAGACTGGAGGGCCACATTTAAGTCACTAGTGAAATTTTCAACAGTCAGTCACTACAGTGAAAGGAGCCAAGACTTCAGGAAGCTGCTGGCCAAATGCAGCTACAGTGGAGGGACCAATGTGTGAGGGGCAATTACATTTGTGCTGACATCAACAGGACAGGCCAATAATGCTTCAAATCAAAAGAGAAAATGATCTGACACAGCAGATGTGGTTGGCAAGACAATCGGATCAGAAACAGGTATCCCTTTAGATAAAACCAAATAAAGGGTGTTACCACTGTAATGAGTTGACTCTTGAACAAACTGAATAAACCCAAAAGTATCAACTAGAGCCAGAAAGGCTTTACTTAGAGGATCAGCAGCCTTATTCAGACAAATATTGAAATCACCAAGAATTAGAATCTCATCAGAATGAGTAACAAGACCTGAGACAAATTCTCCAAATTCTTAAAGAAATAGTGAGTAACAGCCAGGAGGTCGATAGAGTATCACAATCTGGACTGAGCAACTGAGCAGTCTATTCACGGCTGAGAGAGATGGACTTAGAATAACAGACTCAAAAGACGAGAATTTAGATTCAAGTTTAGAAGTTAAATTGAAAATAGACTTAAATATTAAGGCAACACCCCACCTTGTTTATTTGCCCGAGCAACATGGGCATATAAGTATAGTCGGGTGGGGAAGCTTCATTTAAGGAAGGAAAACATTTGGTTTCAGCCATGTTTCACATAATCCAATCATATCAAAACTATGTTCAAGAATCAAATAATTTATTAGTAAGGCTTTGGTAGACAATGATCTGATATTTATGAAACCAAATTTAAGCATCTTGTTGAAGTGATCAGTATTAGGCAGAACTTTAGAGCTACTAATAGGTGAAACATTATTTGGAATTAGACACCTTGTGGACACTTTTGAAGACGTGGGCTTTGAACAACGTGTGGTCACATTTTTTGATAACATCAGACGTTTGGTTCTGTAGATTATTAGGTACTTCGTTGCACATTTCACAACCACCAGGAATGATTATTAGATTATTGTGATTCACACATTTAGGAGAGGAGATCTTGGGAGCAATACAGCAGGGTGGGGAGACAGTCTCAGTGTCATAGACCAAGCAGTTAGTCTGATAATCTACACTCTGAGAAATTCCATGACTAAATCTATTAACTAAACTAATTGACTCCACATCCACACCAGTAATGTATACTTGATTATGCTGAGTTTACTCAAAATTATGTCATTTTTTTCATTCTACTTAAAAAAAAAGCCCTGAAACTGATTCGCCTCAAAAAGGCCAATGCAAAATGTTACCTCATTTTTCATCAGTCGCAGAGACGCGTTCATTTTCATATTGCATCATATGGATCTATGTTTTCATAACAGCAACACTTCACAGGAAAAATAACAGATACTGGTCTCAAAATTGTTAAACAAACATCAGTTGCACTCAGTTGCAACCTAAGCTTTCCTCTCTCTAAAGCATTTAATTTGTGTCTCTAACTATGCTAGTGCAAGAGGTCACGGCTTAATGGGACTAATTGGTGTGTGTGTGTGTGTTGTAATTATTGCACAGCCTAATTAAAAGTGATTAATGTGACTGCCTTGCTGGGGCTTGTCTCGCAGATAAAACGTGTTTCATAAAAGATGTTTTAGCTAGTCCTTGTGCCACAAGGTCTCAAGTTCCCACAGACACCCTCTAATTTGGAGACCATCTGCTGTAAGTGCCATCCATGCTGACATGCACTAAGGGGACGCCTCAGGTCTCCAGCCCCCAGAATCATTTGCTTGACAACAACATACACAGTAATACTATCAGCTGAAGTTTTAGTTCCCACGTGCACAATGTGTACTGTAGAAAAGTAATTTATACAGATTTTGTCAACTCCGTTAAACATCACGTCAAAAAAACTGACCAAAGTTAAATTTTATCTCTCCTGTTCAAGTAATCCAGTCTTGCCTAGTCAAGTCTCATCTAGTCGTTGGCAGATTCAACAACTGTCAAATTGTTTTCAGATAGATTTCAGGTGGATGTGATGTGATTGACATCTTTCAGAACTGAATCTTTGGGAAATTTAATCTAATAAACCTAATTGGAAATGACAGGCAATGCATGACATGACAAAACCTTCCGAGTCATGCCTTGAGTTATGTATCTCCTTCCCCTCTTTCCCAATCATATGTTAGTCCTCCTCTCCCTATCTTTCAATTACCACCCCCCCCCAAAAAAAAGAAGGGGGAAAAACTCTTCTAAGGTTTTGCAGGAACGTGTCAGATTTAAGTAAAGTCAGCTCAGACTAAAGTTAGCCACAACAGCAATTCAATTAGCCAACGAGTTCTCACCATGCGGATGTTGTAGTGGATTACATCGAGTGCAATGCCTGATTGAACAGAGGAGCTTGTATTGTATAGGAAATACACAAATGGACCTCTGGTAAATTCGATAACTGATCCCTTGTCAGTTAGTGCCTCTTCGAAGCTATAATGAAACATGCAAGGACATTATCTTGATTAAAGTCAATCCCTATTGGATTACATTAAGCATCACGCCCTCACTCATCCAAACGCCATTGAGACAGCAGAGAAAATGTAAATCAGAACTGAGAGGGTTCATCACAATGCAGCACACATATAAAGAGAATGGTGTTGTTAAGACACTCCGCTCACCATCCAGTACAACTGTCTGCAGCATATTTTCCCCATCGTAACAACAATATTCATTAACAACCTTTTTTTTGCATAATTTTGCATTGCTTTGTGGCCGGCGTGACTGTGTACTCTCACTCTTCACAATATGATGCTATTTGGGCATGGAATGAAAGCATCCCTTGATCCGTAGGACCAATGCATCATTTGACTCACCCTTACTATTTGTGGAACACTGGATGTATGCCATTCCACTTCAGCACACTGCTATCAAAGAGAGCACTGAAGTGATGGTTTATTTAGATTCAGATTCCGAAAACTTTTTAATCCCGCCCAGAGGAAATTGTTTCTGCCACAGTTGCTCAAAATGCCCTGAAGTATGTATACACAAGTTTAACAATGATTAAATGATCAAGCGTGCAAGGGAAAGACTGACTAAAAATCAGTAGATAGAGCACAGAGTAGGCAGAGCACAAAAGGACAAGGTGCATAGCTATCAAAGTTACTGGGTAGCAGTTAAAGAGAAATATGAAAAGTGAAAATTCAAGTGAACAGTGCTGCTTGGGGATAAAATCAGTAAAAAAAACTGTGCATAAGGTGTCAAAGCTGCACATGATATACTGACAGCTATTTCACAGTGAAATATTGCACAGCTTATGTAAATAGTAAGAAAGAAAAAGTTAAAATGTGAAGACAGTCTGTATGGTGCAGGAGTGTAAATGATGCTGAAATATTCTTTTTTTTAAAGGCATTGAAATGTTAACTAAGATTGTTCATGTGAATGCTAGATCTTCTGTGAATAATTTATTTTTCTCTTGCTTGTTTTTTTGTTGATAATTTTTTGATCCACATCTTTGTTGCAAAAAGATGATTTTTTTTCCTGAAAGGGTTTTGCGCATTTATTCTTCCAATATACTTGTATTTAAAGTTGTTTTCCCCTCATCATCATGGCCATCTTTATAATCACCTGCTAGAGGTCTAAAGCAGAGTCAGTATGGAAGACAGGGACAAGTCCAGCACAGGGCAAGGCAGTCCCTGTGTGCACTGGGTCCCGTTGCTTAACCAAAAGAGCTAAATGGGAGGTAGGGAGGAAGATGAAATTGAAGGGAGGGATGTGGGAAGGAAGGAGGGAGGCAGGAAACTGAGAAGGAAAGAAATCAGAAAAGAAGGAAAGTGAGAAGGAAAGAAGGAAGGGAAGTATGAAAGGGGGAAGAAAGAATGACTGATTAAGGAAGGGAGGGAGGGAGGAAAGAAGGAAGGAAGGAAGGAAGGAAGGAAGGTACGTGAGGTTGCCTAATTCATATTTACTCGGTTGGCAGTGTCCCGTAGGATCGCGTTGCCGTGCGCAAGGCGCGTTCGTGTCTCGCACAGCGAGCGCTGGCCGGCGAGAGAGTCTCATCCTTCATCAGCGCCTCTGGACACGGTGAGGTCGGTTCACCCAGCTCATCTCTGGCGACCGCACGGGGACCGCGGTTTAAAGGACCGACTCCACCGAGCCGCTTTTTTGTTTAAAACGGACAAATCAACCCACCCATCCATCCGTCCACCCGTCCGTCCGTCTATCCATCACTGTGGAGCATGGAGAGCGCACTAAACAGTTCGGATATTGTTTACCACGGCCAGTTCACCAACATGGCCATGCTGTACAACCACACACACTGTCGGAACTTTACCAGCGGCGGCGGCGGCAACAGCAGCACGAGCCTGGCGGAGACGCGATGCGACCAAGAGCAGGCTGGCAGCCTGGACGGCGACGCCACGCCGGTTATCATAGCCATCGTAATCACCGCTCTCTACTCCATAGTCAGCGCGGTGGGGCTGGTGGGCAACGTGCTCGTCATGTATGTCATTATCAGGTAAGAGAGCTCAAGTACTCACGCGTCTGTCGGTCTGCCCCGCGAGCACCCCTCCTGCCATTAGTCAGCTCGCGCACGCAAGAAGTGGTATCGCCTAACAAACAAACCATGTTCTGTCGACTCGTAACCTTTTCATATCCATGTGTTTACTAATGTATGGGGAGGGGGGTACATACAGACCCGCGGAAACACTGCGAGTATGGCGTTGGCAGTATGTGAGCCAGTGTGTGCGTAAGAAATAGCGGGGCTGTAGTTTCTCCCGTCACACCTGCAAGAAGAGAGCAGATAACGAGCGAAAGCCTCGCATCACCCCTGTCCTCAAATGCAGCACGCGCACGCGCACGCACGCGCACACAAGCCGTTGAGGAACGTGCATGCAAACTTCTGAGTGCAGCTGCCAACCCATTGCAATGCCCTTACAAGTGCTGCTGAATGGGATTGCATGCTGCCTCTCTTTTTTTTGCTCTAAAATGTTTGACGGGCAGAAATTTGCCACTTTAGAAAATGTCACACCACCCCCACGTGTGTCTAATAAACAAGAAAACACAAGAACACAAAGGGCCTTCTTTGCCGTCACCATTGTGTTTGTTTTCAAAATGTTTAGCTTCGACGTTAGAAGGCCTAAACTGTTCAAGTGGTGGTGCTTGAAAAGCTGATGTGCATGCAGCATCGCTCGCTCACTGCTGGAGAGGGGGGAACGATCCCTTCTTTGCTCTAGACTCATCTCTAGTGACACACTGGTGGCACTTAAAACGTGAGGACATGCAGCAAACGAACAAGCATCACTGAGAGAGAAGAGTCCTTTGAATTAACTTGATTTTAAGGTGTCCATTGGTCCCACGTGATCAGGATGCGGCCACCTGAGATAATTTCCCCCTTTTTCTCAACCAATGATTTCTCAAGTAATCACCTTGATTCAACATATTATTTGTCAGTTACGGTAACACCGATCTATTGTGTAATGTTGAAGTGATTTCATCATGTCCAGGGTACCTGCTTTTCAGCTGTAGCTCCAACTTGATGTCTCAATGCTAATATTATTCAAAGGTATTATGTAACTTTAAAGCAATTTCATTATGTTCCGGCTATCCCGGTTAGGTCTGTAAATCTAACTTTATTTGTTAACGTTAACTCCATCCAAACATATTGTAGACATCGATTCCATGTTAAAGCATGTGCAAAATACAAAATCAAAAATATTAAAAAAAAACTGATTTGCATTGACACAAAAAAGCAAAGGGTCAGAGTTCTGCACTAAAATGTTGCTATACTGAGCCTTAAAACATTGCAGAGTAAACTTTACCCAGGACAGAGGACTCAGTGCGGTTGCCGTAAACTGATTTCACAGAGGACCCAAAACCCTGAAACGGGACGCTGTAAACCCTGCATCAACAGCAGTGGGTTCAAACACAAATACATAATAATGCAAACCACACGTTTTCAGAGTGGATTCACAACAAAAATACCGTAAATTCTGCATAAAGTGCAACGAATTCATAAATACATACAATATAACCCTGCACCGGCTGTTTTCACAGTATATTGATAGCAGAATATATGTAATTCACACGCATCTTCAGGGTGGATTAAGAGCAGCAAAGACATTTATAAACCCAGTATAAACTGTCATGGTAGATTTAAAAGTGTAAATACAAGATTTTGTGAGCTGTTACCACAAACAAGTGCATCCCCATGAGCCAACACAGAACAAGGATAACACTATTTCACTGACGTAAACCAAACTTGGCACAAAGTGTATAAGGGGAATTGGAGCTAGTGCTTTGTTATAAAGTTTACTCCCAAGATTAACCCTGCATACACCATTTTTTCCCCAGTGCTGGCAAGAGTATTTTCAAAGTGGATTTACAAATGAAAAAAATACAACAACCCTGCGTGAACTGTTTTCCCTGCGAAATACGCACAAATAGACGTGTAAACCTTGTAAAAGCTGTTGTCGAGGAGAATTCAAAGCAGCAAATACAAAATACTGCAGCTGTTTTTAAAGTTGACTCACAGCAGCAAACAAAAATGGTTACAAAGCTTCTTTGTAGTGTTTTCATAATGGAGTCACAAGAGAAAATACTGTCAACTTACAACAGTGGATTCACAAGAGAAAATGAAAATGCAGCCCAAATAGCAATAC
This sequence comes from Lampris incognitus, assembly GCF_029633865.1. NCBI lineage: Eukaryota > Metazoa > Chordata > Actinopteri > Lampriformes > Lampridae > Lampris > Lampris incognitus. Next base: position 17,533,505 of record NC_079223.1, read on the forward strand.
CAAAGATGCCTTTTAGGACAATTCAAATGTCCATCCATCCATCCATCCATTATCTCAACCGCTTATCTTGCTCTCAGGGTCGCGGAGATGCTGTAGCCTATTCCAGCAGTCATTGGGCGGCAGGTGGGGAGACACCCTGGACAGGCCGCCAGGCCATCACAGGGCCCACACACACACACACACACACACATGCACCCATTCATCACTAGGGACAATTTACTACGGCCAATTCACCTGACCTGCATGTCTTTGGACTGTGGGAGGAAACCGGAGCCCCCAGAGGAAACCCATGCAGACACGGGGAGAACATGCAAACTCCACACAGTGGACGACCCAGGATGACCCACCAAGGTTGGACTACCCCGGGGCTCAAACCCAGGACCTTCTTGCTGTGAGGCGACTGCACTAACCACTGCGACACCGTGCCACCCAATTCAAATGTCTTGTGAACCACAAGAGACTCTTGCAGTGCTGTCTCTCTGACCCTTTTACTGAAAGAGTCTGTTTTTTAGAGTGAGTGCTTTATTAGAAAGTTTACCTCCGGCGTCCAGGTAGCGTCGTGGTCTATTCTGTTCCGGCTTGGTCGGGTGTCCCTACAGACACAATTGGCCGAAACTCCTCACTGTCAGGTGAAAAGAAGTGGCTGGTAGTTCCACATGTATCAGAGGAGGCATATGATAGTCTGCAGCCCTCCCTGGCTCAGCAGAGGGGGTGGAGCGGCGACCGGGATGGCTCAGAAAATAGGGTAATTGGCCAAGGATAACTGGGGGAAAGGGGGGGAAAATCCAAATAAAAAAGCAAGTTTACCTCCATCCAGTTCCATGAAAATTGCTGGGACTACCTCACAGGTGTCACGGAGGTCAGCAGAGTAGCTGAGGTTCAGGGCATACATCAGTTCGAAGAGCATAGCAATGCTACATTATCCAGATCTTGCAACACCTTGATGCCTTCAAGGACAATTCCAACGTCCTCTGGTTCATCACTTGAAGCATGCGCTTGACGAACATAATTCCCAACAGTGGTGTCAATGGCCTTGTTGATGGCATCATCATCAATTTCCCTGAACAAAACAGACAAAGGTAGGTAAATAAGACCTCCTAACAAAGCCCTATCGAGAAAAGAATAAATTAATATGAAATTGGGCAGGCACAGTGACAAGACAAGGTGACAAGACAAGGTAAGGTGAAAGTTAGAATGAAGGTACATTTAGAGACAAGGAAAGCAACTACAGTATAACATTAATCAAACAAATAGGTTTTTCAGCTGATGTTTAAATCACATGAACTGTTGTGGCTTTACTCATGGCAGAGACTTGTGTAGCTGTTTAACAGACAAAATGAAAAGGTTGTCAGCGTGTCTGATCCATACCACTTAACATGAAGGTTGTTTCATTTGCCCGCTATGTGGCAAGCTCTTTGAGCATTTATTCAATATCCTTGATATCAGACCTGTTTCCTCCACTAAGTCAGCCTTTGACACAACTAGTTTGACCATTTTGTCTTACTAGTTGAACAAAAACCCTAGTCACTCTTCTTCAGCTATCAGTGGCCCTTTTGTCCAACTACTTCCAACAGAAGCCTTACTAGTGACACTGGGTACCGCACTAGTATCACCAAAGTCCCAACTAGTCTGCTTTTGAACACACTAGTGGGTCTCTGGTCCAAACTACTGATGCTGAAGGTCTTACCAGTTAACTAGTGAGGTGCAAAATGTCTGACATGTTAACTACTCAAGCACATATTCACCTCACTAGTTGAGTCCAAAATGAGTCACTGGTTAACTAGTGATGCTGATGTTTTCTCTCACTAGCTGACTAGTTAAAGGTATTTCATCTCACCAGTTGGGCTATGTACCGAACATGTTTGGGCCTCTCTTTTAAGTAGCTGCACCTCGCTCAGCACTATTGAGCAACTGTGTGTAACTAGTGAAACATTTGTTTAATATGTTAAACTTTTTGTCACACTAGTTGCCGTTATCATCCTACTAATTTGACAAAAATTCTCAATAGTGTCCGGGTAGTGTTGCAGTCTATTCCATTGCCTACCAACATGGGGATCGCCGGTTCGAATCCCTGTGTTACCTCCAGCTTGGTCAGGTGTCCCAACAGACACAATTGGCCGTGTCTGCAGGTGGGAAGCTGGATGTGGGTATGTGTCCTGCTCACTGCACTAGTGCCTCTCCTGGTCAGTCAGGGCGCCTGTTCAGAGGGGAGGGGGAACTGGGAGGAATAGCATGATACTCCTATGCACTACATCCCCTGGCGACACGCCTCACTGTCAGGTGAAACGAAGCAGCTGGTGACTCCACATGTATCAGAGGAGGCATGTGGTATGTGGTAGCCTGCAGCCCTCTCGGGATCGGCAGAAGGGGTGGAGCAGTGACTGTGACGGCTTGTAAAGTAGGATAATTAGCCAAGTACAACTGGGTAGAAAAAGAGGGGAAAAAGAAAAAAAATTCTCACCAGTAAACATGTGCGCAACTAGTTACGAGTGAAGAGGCAAAATTTCACTAGTTAACGTCTATGATAATTGAAGCACTTCACTACTTAACTAGGCTCTAGTCATCTCCCGGCTGGACTACGGAAACTTCCTCCTTGCTGGCGCCCCGGCATCGGCCATCAGACCTCTGGAGCTTGTTCAGAAAGCTGCAGCTCATCTGGTGTTCAACCGCCCTAAGTTCTCCCACACAACTCCCCTTCTCATGTCCCTACACTGGCTACCAGTAGATGCTCGCATCCAGTTTAAGACTCTGGTGCTAGCCTACAGGGCAGTGAAAGGAACAGCTCCTTCCTATCTCCAGGCCATGGTCAAGCCCTACACCCCCGCCCGACCACTTCACTCTGCTGCCTCGGGACGCCTGGTTGCCCCGTCGCTCAGAGGCCCCTGCTGCCGATCGACCCGGTCATGGATCTTTTCTGTCCTGGCCCCACAGAGGTGGAATGAACTCACCTCTGATGTCAGGACAGCAGAGTCGCTGCCCATCTTTTAGCGCAGGTTGAAAACTCACCTCTTCAAGAACTGCTATCCTGTTACTTGCTCTTATCACTTATTGTATTCACTCATTTAAAAAAAAAATCTCTTTCTTGTGCTTCTGCTTTAGCACTGGTTTTGCTCTTAGGTAGTTCTTCGGATTTTCTATGTTAAATGCACTTGTTGTAAGTCACTTTGGATAAAAGTGTTGGCTAAATGACTGTAATGTAATGTAGTTGTGCACACATTTATGCATAATGGTAGGAGGCATAGAAAATTTTGATTTCTATTAATCAATGAATCATTTCAGCCCAAGTGATCAAGTAGGAGAATAAGAGAAGAGTGGAAGATAAGGGGGAAAAGTAAGCACTGATTTATATACATATCACATATTCCCGCACAAGGTTTTCTAGATCTTCACCCATGTAGATAAAGACTCCCTCAATGATACACTCTTGTCCAGCATCTAATCTAGTATATCGTCACACTGAAAGCACATTTTCTTGATTAGCATCTCAATTCTGCCCTTGTGCTTTACTTCAAAGGCAACTACTGGTGTAAATTGTCATATGGGTACATATTTCTGAGAATATAACACCAGGGTTCCTACGATGGTATGAGCCTTGCTGTGAGCTCCAAATCATGGTGGACGGAGATTGACAGGAAAGAGACAGAAAGAAAGAGTAGGTAGAAAAACATATAAAGATACATAGATGAATAGAGGAAAGGTTAAAATTGAGACAAAAAGATGCACAAAATAGTAGAAGGAGAAAGATGAAAAATAAATGCACTCATGGCCTCCCTGGCTTTCCGTACAATTTGTATGCCCTTGTTGCCAATAAATCATGTGGCAACTAAAACATTCTACAATTTTGTATAACCTTTCCACAATTCTCAAAATCTTAATGTTTTCCAAAAAACATTCTCAAAATTGTTAATGTCTCTAGGTTTTTCATGACTGTGGGACCCCTGTATTACTTAGATCAGCCATCTGTGCAATGATTGTTCTGAGCTTTTCCCTAGCTGTCCTCCTCTCTTGGAACAGCCCTGTCAGGTTGTCAGAGTGGAGGTCCAGCTGAGACAGGAACTTGGATTGAAGTGGGATGGTGGTGATTCTCTTGAATTCAGCATCGATCTGAAAACAGGTAATACACACAAAGGAATCAGGTTCATCGGGTTCATCAGGGAGAAAGACACCATCACACCATACAAATTATATACAATCTGGTATATTAGCAGTTTGCCAGTGTACCTAAGACTTTCCTTTTATCAACACAAAATCCAAGATGAGAAACCCAGTGTGAGACAAGCCTTACTTCACACAAAGCAGGCTACCTTGCCATGAAATCCTCCACTATTGTTACATCAGGAACGACTTCATGTCTTCTGTGTGCGAAAGTCTTTTCCATCTTGAGTTTCACATCCTCTCTTTTGTTCCTCTTCTTTACATCTAAGAGTAGAGCTTTCTGCATGGCCTCCAGACGCTCCTCAGTTTCGGCTGATGGGTATGTCAGACAAAAATTCACCTCCGATCTCTTTGCCTTTTTGACACCAAAGGCTGCACTGTGCTTTCCTTCAGGTTTGTTTTTTAAAAGTTCACCGTCACCTCTGGACACACCAGTTTTCTTAGGTCTGTGCCATAGTTAGATAGTTTATATCTTAAACTTATCTTGGATTCACCAAATCCAGTGCAGGACCCCTTCTCAGTTAAACACAGATGCGTCTTGGTAAGACTCTGAGCTACCTGTTCCATCTCCTTATCACTGACAATTTCCTGCACTAAACTATGAATAATGGCTGACTTCAACTTGGGATCTGGAATAAGTAGTGCCATTTTGATTATGTTAAACTTGCCTACTGAAGTTTTAATTCAGCATCATAGGAGAACTTAGGCACATGAAAAACAGCAGGCCAAGAGGACCATGAGCTCATAGACTCACACGATTACAGTACATCTGTATCCATCGATTCACCCGACAGGGACATAGAGTCATTTACAGAAGAAGGACTGAATGCTTGGGGTTCTAGGACTGTGTTGACAACAGTAACCCTCAAACATCATACTGCATAGGGTTGGGCCTTAAGAGTTGCTTTTTCTTCTACTTCTGAAATTGAGGCAAGGTTAAGGAACTCATTTCTTAATGAGGAATCCATACATTGAATTCTAACATTTACCTGAAGTCCACAGTTTCTTCACTTCAACCATAAAGTCATCAATGGATGCAGGGAGTCCATGGGAGAGAGTGAACCTCTGAGAACTGCCATCAGTCTAGATGATCCTAAGGATCACAGGAGTCCCCATCTTAAAAACAATTTACTCTGCACAGACACACACAAAAAATGATTAGATGCCAGACATCCATAAATTTTCATTTCAAATTCAGTGGTAAAAGCCTACTTTTCAATTACTGAGTGCAGCAGGTATGCAAAAAACCAAAGGATTGTATTGGCCCTTCCTCACCTGATCAGCTCATCGGTGCATGAGTGTATCTGCAATTTTTCTCATATGCACCACCTCGATGCTGAATGAAAGGAAGGGAAGAATCGCTGTAACAGATTGACTATGAATATCACCTACTGTGCTTGTGGATTGCGGAGAATGGCCTAGACAACAGGTAGTCAAAGAGCTATCTGCTTTTCATCTGAGGGAGCAGAGCAGAGAAAGAAAACAAGAAAACATTACTGAAAGCACCAAATTTGTTTCAAATGCTCTCTGGGCAAAGAAAGTTTCTACTAGATGTGGTACAAGAAAGAGAAGTAATCGTTGAAGGCAAGAGTGTGGCAGAACAGAAGGTTGGGGTGGGGAGTAGTTGGTTGGAAGATTGTCGGGTACTCGCAAAAGATTGGTGCAATAAGGAGGGAAGGAGAGGGATGAGCAAGGAAAGAAGTAACAAGAGAAAGGAACAAGAGAGGCGGACGGGAGGAAAGGCAACGGTGGACAGCCTGCAGAACAGCACCTCAGGATTGGCTGGATTACTCACTCTATTGGTCTGAGAGAATCGATAAAGAGAATGAACGCATCGAGGACATGCTTTGTTTAACTTGTCAGGCACTTCAGCCACTTTAAAAGTGGGAATGGAACAACCAGCATGTTAAAGTCCAAATAGTCAAAGAATTCTTGTGTGTGGAGGGGTTTGCATGTGATCAAGGATTGCCCGCTCATCCTGCTGCTGCCCTAACTCGATGGAGGATCTGACAAGGCAGTTTTGTGCTGGGAAGGCTTTGATGATTGGACCGATATGTCTACAGGTGCCTGGCCAGAGTTGGGACATTGTATATGATGGATGAGACTGTACAGGGGTTCTTAGTTTGCATTCTGAGGTAGTTTTTCAGCAAGATCGAAGGTGGAGGACATTACTTAAACTTATCACCCTCAGCTGGAACTTATTTAGCATGCCCCCGGCCTTCTCCCCATTTCTAACAGGAATTACCTTTGGAGTTGACAGACAAAATCTCTCTCTCTCTCTCTCTCTCTCTCTCTCTCTCTCTCTCTCTCTCTCTCTCTCTCTCTCTGTGTGTGTGTGTGTGTGTGTGTGTGTGTGTGTGTGTGTGTGCTTGATATGACAAAAAAAGTTAGGGCTTTTTTAATAGTATTTTATTGGAAGGGACGTTGGGTGTACAAATAAAACAAACAAATATAATGGGAATGGAAATGATTGTCCCTCCATATTTTGGTAACCCCCCCTCCCCACCCATTGCCTATGCAAAATAAATATTAACTACAGTAATAACAATTATAAGATCAATCAAAAACTACAAAATACAAAGAAAATACGTTTGAGAGCTTTACATCAACAAGATGCATTCAGTCATCTCATAAGTACCAAGTTCAGGAACATGAAATACTGAGCACCATGTACAAATGAACTATTAGTAGTCATTTCTGTTTACCTAAATCGTGCTTTATTATGTCATACATTTTAGTGGTTGGAGAAAAATATATCCCATATGTAATGTCCGTAGACGCCTTGTCTTACTGACATAAGAATAATTCAAGAACGAGCCGACTTCGTAGGTTCTTAACTGTGTAGCTTTTACTAGCGTTCATCCGACATACAACCTTCATAACATGCGCGTCTAACTTCCTGTATACGTCACACGCACTGCACGTACATCCGTGAGTAGGTCAAGTTAAACACGTGACCTTTCATTCATTACATCTCCCCCTCTAAGATTATTTTCTAAACATTTCTCTGAACATTTACTGCCAACGATTTTAACCTGTATATCACCCCCCTTTTCACAAAAAATTAAAAATCTCCCACAGTACACAAGTCCATACGCCTCACAAATCCAGCCGGATTGCTGGCTTGCTCACCCTGCCAGAGCGAGTAACATATGGTGTGGAAGTTGGCATTTCTGCTGCTCGGGACTCATCCGTGTTTCCACTCTCCCCTGGAGTGACATGGTCAGGATCCCTGCTGACAAAGGTGAGTGTTTTGGGTGTGGCCAACAGGTGGCGCCTGTTCCTTCTGTAATGTTCACCTTGAGCTGTCTCCACTATGTAGGATCTGGGAGTGGAGCTCTGACTGTGAACAACTGCTGGCATTGTCCATGTTTTCTGTCCATCAGGTTTGGTGAGTACTGCGTCACCCGAGTTCAGTGGGCGCAGTGTCCGCACGCCGTTCCTGCGGTTGTAGTAGAAAGCCTGCCTCGATTTGGCTGCGGCGTCAGCGGTTTTGATCAGTTCCTCTTTAGGCCAGGCCGGTTTCAGGTTATGCTGCAATGTGGGTAAGGTGGTTCTGAGTCTCCTACCCATGAGCAATTCCGCTGGACTGGCTCCAGTGGAAGAAGAGGGTGTAGCTCTGTATGTCAACAGGGCGAGGAGAGGGTCTTCCTGCCTTAATATGCTTTTGGCTATCTGAACAGCCCTCTCTGCCTGTCCATTACTCTGGGGGTAGTGTGGGCTTGAAGTCACATGGATGAAATCATAATCCTCACTGAACCTCCTCATCTCTTCTGAAACTAGCTGTGGCCCATTATCGCTAACTACAATTTCAGGGATACCAAAACGTGCAAATGTAGCCTTCAGCCTAGCTACAACCTGACTGCTAGTAGTTGTTGGTAGATTTAGGATCTCCAAAAACCTGGAATAATAGTCAGACACTATCAAGTAGTTTTGCTTTTTGTACTCACACAGGTCTATGCCAACTTTCTGCCATGGTCTGGATGGGAGCTCACTTGACATTAAAGGCTCTTTTCTCTGTGTGTTCTTGTGTTCTCTGCAGAATTGACATTGCTGTATCTTTGTTGTAATGTGCTCTGTCATTTTGGGCCACCACACTGACTGGCTAGCTCTCTCTCTGCACTTAACTATCCCCTGGTGCCCGTCGTGTATTCTGTCTAAGATCACCTCCCTCATCTCTGTGGGAATGACGATACGACTGCCTCTGATGACTAAACCATCTACCTCAGATAACTCCCCTCTCACCTGATAAAAGTCTCTGACTGTCTCCGGCACTTTATCGACATACTCAGGCCAGCCGTGTCTGATGAAGCCCAACACTGTCTGGAGCTGCAGATCCCCATCCGTGCTCTGTTTTATCTCCTGCATCCTTTGAGGTGTGGCAGGCACCTGGCACACGATGGCATCAATGTGCGCTGCAACATCATCATGAGAAGCACCATCTCCGTAGCGCTGCTCTGGGCATCTGGAGAGTGCATCAGCCACAGCTAAAGTTTTGCCTGGTGCGTATTCAGCCACTGCATTGAAACGCATCAGCCTCATTAACAGTCTCTGGCACCTAATGGGCACATTATCCAAGTCTTTGCTGTTCATGAGAGGCACTAGTGGTTTATGATCGGTGACAAGTCTGAAATTGTCAAGCCCAAACAAGTACTTCTCGAACCTTTCACATGCCCAGACGCTGGCTAAGCACTCTTTCTCGATCTGTGCGTACCTTGTCTCTGCGTCACTCAGCCGTCGGGAGCAGTAGGCCACGGGCTTCCAGTGTTCCCCGTGCTGCTGGAGCAGAACGCCTCCCAGCCCGTAGCTGCTGGCATCTGCTGACACCACCGTAGCCTTAGTGACGTCATAAAAGGTGAGTACCGGGGCGGTGGCGAGTGCTGCTTTAAGGTCTTGGAATGCTGTGTTCTGTGCAGGTCCCCACAGCCACTCTGTCGTTGCTTTAAGCAGTCCATAAAGCGGCTGACCTACAGTGGACAGCTCTGGGACGTATTTTGCCAAATAGTTCACCATCCCGAGGAACCTCTTGAGTTCCGTCACGTTCTGGGGCTGAGGAAAGTTCTCTATTCCGGCCACTTTGTCCGGGTCAGGTCTGATGCCTGCCTCGTTGATGATATGACCAAGGAAGCGGACTTGTTTCTGTTTGAACTTGCATTTCGCTTGGTTCAGTTTGAGACCTGCTGTTTCAATGACCCCCAGCGCCTCTGCTAGGCGCCGGTCATGGATTTCCTCAGTCTCTCCATGTATAAGGATGTCATCCATGTACACCTCTGTGCCCTCTAGCCCAGTCAGAGTTTCCGCCATCTTTCTCTGGAAAATCTCTGGAGCACTCGTTATACCAAATGGAAGGCGGCAGAAAGCATACCTCCCAAATGGGGTGATGAAAGTGGTGAGCCCCCTGCTGTCTTCATGCAAGGGGATCTGGTAAAACCCACTTGCTGCATCCAACGTTGTGAAGAACTTTGACCCTGCGAGCCTTGGCATTATTTCCTCCATAGTGGGCAGCACGTATTTCTCACGTTTCACCGCTCGATTCAGCCTCCTGAGGTCAGCGCAGCAGCGAACCTCTTTCTTGTTCGGTTTCAGCACCGGCACCATAGCGGCGCACCATTCTGTGGGCTGAGTCACTTTTTCAATAATGCCCTCATTTTCCATGCGCTGCAGTTCTTTCTTAACCAGTGGTACAAGTGGCAGCGGTATCCGTCTGGCTGTATGCACCGCGTATGGCTGGGCACCCTCCACCAGAGCTATTTTCACTGGGTCTGTTTTCAGCAGTCCACTTGAACCGAAAACTCCACTGACCTCATTCATCCGCTTCACTAGACCCATCTCCACTGCCTCTGGACGACTCAGCAGACAGCTGCCTCTCCCCTTGATCACATACACTGGAAAGGAGTATTGTTTCTCCTTGTAGTTGGTTGTGGCTTGAAACTGTCCTATGCAGCTGATGTTTCCACCTGGGCTTATGAAGCATGTGTCAGGAGGTCCCAGTTTTATGTTTGGCTTCAGCTTTTTAAATGTCCCTTGGTTGATAACAGTAGCGTCAGCCCCCGTGTCAATTTTAAAGGTTATTGGTACGTCACTTATTGTTAAACTAACAGTCCAATCTTCCTGACTGCTCTCTTTGCCAACTTCTCCCAGAAAGTACAGCTGTTTAACCTCTTCAGTGACTTCTCTCACCGCTTTAGAGTGACATACACGCTCCCAATGTCCCTTTTTATGACACTTGTTGCACTTACTGTTCGTTGCAGGACACTTCCGCTCATCGGTGTGCTGCGTCTTGCCGCACCTCCCGCATTCATCTACTTTGTTGGTTGCAGGTCTGCTGCCACCATGACGCTGTCCGCCCTTTTTGTTTTGGCGTTCGTCCCGCCATCGGACAACATTGACGTTAGCCAGCTGGGCCTCTGGTTGGTTAGCTTGGAGGCTGAGCTGCTTTGTTATTGCCTCCGCCTGGCGCACTTGTTCAATGACTTTCACCAGAGTAAGGTCCGCTGTGAGCTGGAACTGACGGGAGAGCACTTTGTCTTTTATGCCCACTACCAGACGATCTCTGATATGGTCATCCCTCTTGTCCCCAAACTCACAGTGTTCAGACAGCTCATACAATGTCCGGATGTACATCTCCGCTGTCTCTCCTGGCTGTTGGCTACGTTGATAGAAGCACGCCCTCTCATGTATGATGTTACGGCGGGGAATAAAGTAGTCGTCGAACCTTTTCAGTACGATATCATAGTCCACTTTATCACCCTCCGCCGCGAAGTCAAACGAGCTGAATATCTTTTCAGCCTCGCTTCCCATTGCATAAATCAGCGAACTCACTTGAATCTCCCCGTCGTCTTTATCCAGCTTTGTCGCGAGCCTGAAGCGCGAAAACCGTTGTTTCCACTCCGGCCATTCAACGGGGCAGTCAAACTTGAATTCACTCGGCGGATTAAACTTCGGCATGACCGCTCGTGTTCAGATACACAGACTATTCTGACACCATGTAATGTCCGTAGACGCCTTGTCTTACTGACATAAGAATAATTCAAGAACGAGCCGACTTCGTAGGTTCTTAACTGTGTACCTTTTACTAGCGTTCATCCGACATACAACCTTCATAACATGCGCGTCTAACTTCCTGTATACGTCACACGCACTGCACGTACATCCGTGAGTAGGTCAAGTTAAACACGTGACCTTTCATTCATTACACCATATGCCATAAGTATTGTAGTCTACATTGATACACAGCATCCAATTGAAATTAAGACACAGAATACAAATAACACACGTGGTCTTAATCATAGGGAAAAACTGTCAGACAGTCAAAATAAGATAAGAGGGGCTGCCAGGTATAGAAAATTTTCTGGGCTAATCCGCGAATGGCAGATTTAAAAATGTTCTAGTTTAAGGGACATCATCGTGTCCTCTATCAGCTAGGGATGACGACGAAAGGGGGTGCAGGCAATGGCGGACTGACCATCTGGCGCACCAGGAGTTTGCCCGGTGGGCCGCTTGACAATTGGGGCTGATGCCACGCTAAATATAAATAACTCCAGCCCCCACTTAAATAAAAACAAGCAAGGGTTGTGTGTCTGACTGGCCCAGGCGAGTAGGCTGCCGGCCCACTGCGGTTGGGTATTAAATCTGTCAACCTCTCTCTCCCAGCCAATTACTTTTGGTCCGGTCCAGAGCCCTAGAAAGAGAGAGTTACGTCAACTCCGTAGACGTCAATGGGCCAATTATTCAACAGCAATGGCGGATCATAGGAGCCCCGGATAGTTCCAAACGGTGCGACCCGGGGCAATAGGATTTCTATGGCGAAGTTATGTTTCTCGCATTAATCAAAGGTTAATTTACAGGTAAGAAACTACAGTTGACATTTTAATGATGACCATTTTACAAGCACGTTTGAATCAAATTAACGATGTAATTTAAAGCGTGACAGCGCGTCAATTCCTACACATGCGCATAGAATATGTGTCATGTTGGAATATATCTAGTATATCTATATATAAATGTAAAAATCTGATATATAAATGTGAAAATCTGAAAATATTGGTTAGTAGTTACCAGAAATCGCGGCTAAGCAGTTCATTTAAATGACCCGCCAAGCTTCGTTTGGAACTATTCGGCGGCTACATGAACCACGTGACCCTCTCGCGTTCTGACCCCCTCATTGACGTAACTCTCTCTTTCTAGGGATCTGGTCCGGTCCATTGTAACATTTCCTGGGCCCCGCCCCTTTCCCGTCTCTTGTCAAGTGGCGACATTTGGATAAATAGTGGAGTGGAGCAAGATGGACAAAAAAAAAAGAGAGAGAAAATGTAAAGTGGTGCTGAAAAGCGGGGAGAGAGAAGAGGTTGGACTCCCTTGAGGCGGATGCAGCCAAATGGTTTAAAATAACAAATTATTCATTTGGCGCCGTTTCCTTCCAATCATCTCGGCCTGGTGAGTCTGAAGGCGCTGGCAATAGAGAGCAGAGAGAGCAGCCCATTTAGCCCAAAGAAGTAGTATCTTTCTGCGAGCAAGACGAGAACTGAGAGCGATAATGTTTAGCTGCATCGATGTGAAGTTTTCAGCTAAGTCTGGCTCTTCAAATATAACTATCCCTACATCAGTTAGGCCCTGAAACTAGAACCAAAGGGGGTGTAAAGGATTTGTCTCTTTCCTCGGAGACCAACATTTCTCAAGGTCAAAACATTAATGTATACATTTACTAAATATAAATAAAACCTGTCGCTCTCCTCTTTCTCGTTCCCTCTCACTCTCTCTAGCCCGTGTTTCCGTCAATGTATTTTTATGCGCATTTTGGAGTACTGCACGGTGGATAGATACGGCAAAATTCGAAAAAAAAACTTCAATTTGGCAAAAACGTTTTAATGCTCGCTTGAGGTGGTTTTTTTGCCGTTTTCTAAAAAGAGTTAATGTGCTAAATGGGAGATGGAAACACCTTTGCTGAATAAATTCCGACGTACTGAACATTTAACTCACATGACTGATCAGCCGTTTCCACTGTCGGCGTCTTCCCGGATATTCCGAAAACGCGTGAAACCATGTCTCCGGACAGCACGAAACATGACCAGTACTAGCTGACATGAAAGAATAGGCTTTTCAAGACAGACATATTGACATGAAATAGCAGGTAAATACAGGTTTAATTAATGAAATCAATTGAGGTTCCATTCCACTTATATGTGGTGCACACTAGAGGATTTTCGATTTTTAACTGATTTTAAAAACATGGAAGATCGCAGACATAACGACAGATTTAACCGATTTTCGATATTTTAATCGTAAAACGCACACACCAGACGATTCAGTCAAGATGCAGGACCACACACTTGGCGTTTATGCTAACAGAGTGGCGATTCCAGGGACTTGGGAAGTTTACAAGATGGTGGTGAGACCAGCTGGTTTGGAGACAGTGGCACTGACGAAAAGACAGGAGGCAGAGCTGGAGGTGACAGAGTTGAAGATCCTAAGATTTTCATTGGGAGTGACGAAGAAGGATTAGGAACGAGTATATTAGAGGGACAATTCAGGTTGGACGGTTTGGAGACAAAGCAAGAGAGGCAAGATTGAGATGGCTTGGACATGTGTGGAGGACAGATGCTGGGTATATTGGGAGAAGGATGCTGAATGTGGCGCTGCAGGGAAGAGGAAAAGAAGAAGGCCAAAGAGGAGGTTTGTGGATGTGGCGAGGGAGGACATGCAGGTGGCTGGTGTGACAGAGGAAGATGCAGAGGACAGGAAGAAATGGAAACGGGTGATCCGCTGTGGCGACCCCTAACGGGAGCAGCCGAAAATGGTAGTATTAGATTCCAGGGACTTGGGATCCCCAGAGACTCGTGTGATCGAACTAACTTCAGAGCAAAGCAAACATGGAGGCGAGAGGGAAAAAAACTGTAGTGCGCAGAAGCCGTTTCCATGGTTACCAGGTGTAGAACACCTGGCGTTTACTCACGGGGCGCTTGTCTGCCTGTCTATTCACACGCGGGGCACATCGAGACCCCGCGGGTTCAAGACATTTTGACCTGAATGGAACGGAACCTTAATTAGTATCATTAGTAACACCTGTGTTTACCCTACTATCTCATGTCAAAATGGCTGCAGTGGAAAGGGTCTAGTACAGCGGTCGGGAACCTATGGCTCGCGAGCCATATATGGCTCTTCCGGTGACGGCATATGGCTCCCAGACAATTTTGAGTTGAAAATTATTGTTTTTTCAAAAAAATCAGTTTGGAACTGATTTTAAAATACTTGTGATATTTCTTAATAATACTGTGTCATTTTAAAGTAAACAGAAATTAGTTTTGAAGATAAATTTCACGGGTCAAGGGTCACCCGTGGGTCGGGTCGGGAACCAATGGCTCGCGAGCATGTCCGGGTCATTGTAAAGGTGAAGAAATCAATTTTATCAGATAGCCAACTAGTTTATCCGCTTCAACCCTTGTAACGGAAAAGATGGCGAAAAGAAAAAAAGACGATGGTTACCGTGCATTCCAGGCTGCGTGGACAGAGGAATTTGCATTTGTGGAGAGAGCAGGATCTGCGGTATGTCTAATATGCAATGATAAAATTGCATCGATGAAACGGTCAAATATAAAGCGGCACTTCGATACGCACCATGCTTCATTTGCATCGAAATCTCCAGCGGGGGACAGCAGGAAAAGGGCACGCGAGGAGCTACAGCGGAGAGTGCAGACGAGTCAGCAGCAACCACGTGTGTGGACCAAGCAAGGTGACGGGAATTCCGCTAGCTTTGCGGGGGCTTTGGCAATAGTAAGGAATGGAAAGTCATTCACAGATGGCGAGTATGCCAAAACATTCATGCTTGATGTGGCCAATGAACTGTTTGATGACTTCCCAAATAAAGACAAGATAATCAAACGAATAAAAGACATGCCCCTGTCAGCAAGAACTGTGCACGATCGTAGCATCATGATGGCAAATCAAGTCGAGGAAACACAACTTAAGGACATAAACGCCGGGACATACTTTTCTCTCGCGTTAGATGAGTCAACAGACGTTAGCCATCTATCTCAGTGCAGTATCATTGCCAGGTATGCTGCAGGTGACACACTGCGTGAGGAAAGCTTGGCTGTTTTGCCAATGAAAGGGACAACAAGAGGAGAGGATTTATTCACGTCTTTCATGGAGTTTGCTAAAGAAAAAAACTACCGATGGATAAACTTATTTCTGTCTGTACTGATGGTGCACCCTGTATGTTGGGGAAGAACAAAGGATTTGTAGCGCTTCGCCGTGAACATGAAAAGAGAGCCATCCTAAGCTTTCATGGCATCCTGCACCAGGAGGCGCTTTGCGCTCAGACGTGTGGCCAGGAGCTTGGCGAGGTGATGTCGCTGGTCATTCGAGTGGTCAACTTTATTGTTGCCCGAGCTTTAAATGATCGCCAGTTTAAAGCTCTGTTAGAAGAAGTTGGGAATCATTATCCCGGTCTGCTTTTACACAGCAACGTGCGTTGGTTGTCAAGGGGGAAGGTGCTCAGCCGTTTTGCGGCTTGCCTGAGTGAAATCCGGACTTTTCTTGAAATGAAAGGCGTCAAGCATCCTGAGCTAGACAACACTGACTGGCTCCTGCAGTTTCACTATCTCGTGGACATAACTGGCCATCTGAACCAGCTCAATGTGAAAATGCAAGGTATTGGAAATACAATCTCATCCCTTCAACAAGCAGTGTTTGCATTTGAAAGCAAGCTGGAAGTCTTTCTCAGGGACATTGAAACAGGTCGTCTTCTGCACTTTGAAAGACTGCAACAATTTAGAGATGCATGCTTAGCAAGTGACTCCACTCAACATCTGGATCTCCAGCAGCTAGCTGGCTTTACGTCCAATCTCCTGCAGTCATTCAAAGCACGTTTTGGAGAATTTCGTGCGCGCACTGGTCTTTTCAAGTTCATCACTCATCCACATGAGTGTGCAGTGGACAAAATCGACCTGACATGCATCCCCGGGGTCTCTATCGGAGACTTTGAGCTGGAAGTTGCTGACCTGAAGGCATCAGACATGTGGATGAGTAAGTTCAAGTCACTTAATGGAGAGTTGGAAAGTCTTGCGCGACAGCGAGCAGAGCTGGCGAGGGAACACAAGTGGACAGAAATTAAAAATCTTCAACCTGAAGACCAGCTGATTCTTAAAACTTGGAACGAGCTTCCTGTGACATACCACACAATGCAGCGTGTGAGTATTGCCGTATTGACCATGTTTGGCTCTACATATGCATGTGAACAGTCTTTCTCGCATATGAGGAACATTAAGACCAACCTACGCTCACGTTTAACTGATGGAAACCTCAACGCCTGCATGAAGCTCAACCTCACCACGTATGAACCAGACTACAAGGCCATCAGCAAAACCATGCAGCACCAGAAGTCGCATTAAAAGTAAGACATATTTAATTTATTATACGTTAAAAATACTATATGGCTCTCAATGAAATATATTTAGAAATATTTGGCTTTTATGGCTCTCCCAGTCAAAAAGGTTCCCGACCCCTGGTCTAGTACAACTTGACCAGATGAAACAAATCCCTGAGGATCTCTCCATTTTCTCTTATAGATGGGCAAGGCGACTGGTTTTATTTCCGGTTCACAACTTCTACTTCTACTCTATTTATTTATTTATTAGAGCCATGCATAACATAGCCTTTACTACCAATCTCTGACGAAACTGCGCTTTGCGCAGCCTAGTTTATTCGCTCCAAACCAGTTGACGGAATCGTGCCTAATTCGCATTTTCTTTTTGTTGCAACATTTAAAAAGTTCGCTTAAAATTCATTATAAATTAGATGGAAACACGGCTAATGTTTTAGCCATCTGGACCTCTGTCTCGCTCTTTCTCCCTGTCTATCTGACGTTGTTCATCCCCTGGTCTCTGTCCATCTTACTGTTTTATGTTATTTGTCATCTATCTGTCTCTTTTTATCTCTCTCGCTCTTGTCCTATCTCTTTTTGTTTGCCTCAGTCTGTCTCTGTCTTTTTTTTCCCTTTTGTGACTTTTTCTTGGACATAATCCAACAGCTGTTTGTACGAACAATTCTGTTCAGAAAAAGTGCATTGGAGTGTTGAAGAAATGACTCCTGTTGGTCTTCAGCATCTTTCGAAGAGGAAGAAGTTCATTAATCAGTAGTCTACCACACACAAAAAAAGGTTAAACTTTGGAGAACCTAAATGAATATATTTAAATATAAATAATATACATATAATAACATATATATGTATATTGTATGATCATATTTACATCATTTTAGCATACACTATTCTGAAATTTTAAAAAAAAGTAGCTAGAACCATTAAAAGATGGATTGAAACCATTGATTTCCTGTTTTGGAAAATATTTTCTTTCATTTTTGTCAGTTTTGGGAAAATATTATGCATATTAGGGCCGGGAGGAATAAGGCTGGAGTGTACCTTCTTGATAAAGACAAAACTGCTTATTACACTCGTGCTGAACTGGTGAGCCTTAACCTGCGGCGTTATGATTTTAGAGCGTTTAGTTAAAGCTTTTATTTTTCTTTTAAGAGCCATGTCTCAAAATTAAGGTAGTCCCCGTTCAGCTGCATCACGTTTAATGGTGTTTTTTTTTCCTCTTCCCTTTTGCACACTGATCTTTTTGGGTTATGAATTATAGATGGTTCACTGACACACACATTCAATTTACAAACAAATGGCTTCCAAGATTCAAAACATGTATGAACACATATTGGGAGTTAAGGACATTGTGTGAATCCAACTTTGGTTTCTGCTATGCTCATCTCCCAAAGACAAATATCAGGGAAAGTTAAGAGGAAATTTATAGGATGTTCTCACATTGTTTCTCTCTAAAATCTGTCTTTTGTCTGTCTCTGTCACCCACGCTCTTTCCTTATCGTCTCTCTCGGTAACTAACAACCCCAATATATATTTACCAGTGAATGGAAATGTCTTGCATGTTCCGTCCCCATTTAAGAGTCGTGGCTGTGAATGTAGTTTTGCTATAGATTAAATGGAGACAGCACTGGCTGAAAGATGTTTTCCCCCTTATTGACAGGGTAATGGCAACATTAAGGCCATAAACGAGCTCCTCCGTTTCTCCCTCATCCACTTACCCCCCAACCCCCAACCCCCTATCTGTTGGTGCCGCACTCACATCTGCAAACTTCCTCTGTGCAAACAAATACGATGAGAAATCTGCACGCTCATCTGGAAAAAATCAATTTCAGCTCAACAGAAACCACTGGGACCCATGGGGAATATACGCAACTAGTGCAAAGTGCTTCTTGTTCCCATGGAAACACACCGAGGCGTTTTAAGCCAGCTAGATGAGCAGCCTATACCTGCTCCTATCAAACCACATCACAGCAGAAAATGTGTATGTCTGTCTCTGAGAGGCTTCTCCTAAGATGTCCATGAAGTGCATACTTTTTAAGCTTCCCAGGCAAACAGAATGTTTTTGTGTTGGCCCTTGGTGCAACCATTCCTGCACGGGGCACAATGAATATCTCCCAAAATGGATGCACATAGTCGTGCCCCCTTTTGCAGCTCATTAGTCAAGCAAAACCTGCCTTAAAAAAGGGTAAAATTCCTCAACTTAACCCTTTAAAAGGACATTGATACCTGAGTGTCTACTTGCATGAAAGTTTTAATGCATCAGGATAAAAATGCCTTTCTGACTAGACGAACCTAGTCGGACTGGCTGGTGATGAGACTCAGAATTTATCCTCTTGGAGTCATTGTCAGAGCTATAGATATCCATAGCTCTTTGTGTCCCGATATTTACCAACACCCATCGCTAACAGAGCCATAGATATGAGTGGCTCTTTTGTGTACCGATGTTTGGCCACGCCCGTCGTTATCGGAGTTATTGATATGCGTGGCTCTCCTGTGCTCCAATGTCCAGCCGCGCACGTCTCCATCGGAGCTATTGATTTGCATTTGTTTAGCAGCGACGGTCGTTGGGGGTGTTAGTTTCGACTTCATTATCCAGTGGTCATGAGAGTCGTTGGAGCCAAAACTACATATTTCCAATTCAGGGGCCAGTTTTACAGACAGAAACACGGATGTGCAATGGGCTCACCAGTATCGCCCATTGTGACCAACCTATATATGGAAGAGGTAGAACACAGGGCCCTGAACTCCTTCAGAGGAACATCTCTGAGCCACTGGTTCAGATATGTGGACGACACATGGGTCAAAATCCAAACACAAAAGGTGCAAGTGTTTACCAAACACATCAACTCAGTGGACAAGAACATTAAGTTCACAAGGGAAGACGTAAAGAACAACAGTTTGCCCTTCTTGGACTGTGACGTCCACAGTGGGGAAGACAGGAACCTCCACATTGGAGTTTACAGGAAACCTACACACACAGACCAATATCTACTTTTCGACTCATACCACCCTCTGGAACACAAACTGAGCGTCATCAGAACTCTGCAACACAGAGCTGACAATGTGCCCAGCAGCACTCAGGCCCAACGAGAAGAACACAAACACCTGAGGGGAGCTTTAAAAACCTGCGGCTACCGCAGTTGGACCTTTGTGAAAACTGCAACACGTTCCAAAAAGACCAACCAGGTGAGCGACGAGGAGAAAAGGAACAGAAGGAAGAGCACAGTCATCCCGTATGTTTCTTGGGTCTCCGAGAAACTCAGGAGATTTTTCAACAAACACCGCATCCCGGTATACTTCAACCCCAGCAACACACTCCGACAAAGACTGGTTCATCCCAAAGACCGTGTACCACACACCCAAAAAAACAATCTGGTGTATGCTGTACAATGCAATGAGGATTGCACTGACCTATACATAGGAGAAACCAAACAACCACTACACAAACGGATGGCCCAACACAGAAGGCCAAACTCCTCAGGACAAGACTCGGCAGTCTATCTACACCTAAAGGAGAAGACACACTCCTTCGAGAACAGCAACGTACACATTTTGGACAGAGAAGATAGATGGTTTGAAAGAGGGGTGAAGGAAGACATCTATGTGAAACTGGAAAAACCATCCCTCAACAGAGGAGGAGGTCTGCGACACCACCTATCTCCCACTTACAATGCCGTCCTTTCATCTCTACCCAGGAGACTCAAGAAGCCTAGCCTCCAAGAACAACAGTCGGTCACTAACGGCTCCAACGACTCTCATGACCACTGAATAATGAAGTCGAAACTAACACCCCCAACGACCGTCGCTGCTAAACAAATGCAAATCAATAGCTCCGATAACGACGGGCATGGCCAAACATCGGTACACAAAAGAGCCACTCATATCTATGGCTCTGTTAGCGACGGGCGTTGGTAAACATCGGGACACAAAGAGCCATGGGCATCTATAGCTCTGACAACGACTCCAAGAGGATAAATTCTGAGTCTCATCACCAGCCAGTCAGACTAGTTTGGTCTAGTCAGAAAGGCACGAACTGAGGAAGCCTCTTGGATGAGAGGCGAAACGTCTTCACGGATATATACCAAGTCCAGTTGCACTTGATTCAACTCCTTTGGATAACCATGACCTGGATGAATGAGAACATTCACAGACAGGATAAAAATGTATTAGCTCCTCACTAATGGTACTTGTAAATGGTGTTTCTTTATTGGTGGTGCTTCTGTCTCTTTGACAGCACAACGAGGCAGTCCTCAGTGTCAAATAATGAGTCTGTACCATGTTTGTGGTGTTGTTTTTGCATGGAGACCAAGATGATGGTCAACAACCTTGAGACAGCCAAGGGGGATAAAACACTTCCAAGCTGGTTATGTGATTGGTAACCAACCGTAAAGGCTACCAACCCAATTAGCTACCTATTTTAATGAGCAAAATATATGTGCAGTGGAGACGGCTGAACTATGGACTCATTTGTGGAGATACTACAATGTTACATAAGCAGAAGGTGAATCATGGTGGAGACGAAAGGGTTGCCTCTTGGTAACACAAAATAGAATATATATTCTCCTCATTTTATGGGAAACCACTGAGAGGAGGTGATGGTTCGCCAATCTTAATATGAAAATGCATCCAGTACTTTTTGGTGTATTTTTTTTTTACCTTCACTAAAATGCTGAACAAGCATGTCTCGATGTTTAAGGATTTCGTAAGACCTTGTTGGTAGCATGGGCCTCCTATTCATTTATAGACTTGTAGACTAGACTCATGTAAGATAGATGCTAGATTTTTCTGCCTTAGATGAGCAAAAAGATGTCTTTGAGTACACATTCCTGTGGATGTCAAAGATCATTATTTTAATTTAAATCTTAATGTTTATCGGTACACAGAGAAACCACAAAGGTAAATGAGCGGAGTAACGGCAGATGTCTGTGTTTGCAACAGCTCCCAACCACCCGCCAACCAAAAACATCTGTAATCCAGCCTTGTTTCCCCATGTGCAAGTGCATTTGTATGAATGTGTCTGTGTGTGTGCGTGTTTTTTTGTGTGGTTGTCACATGTGTGCCGATGCTGCAAAAGCTCCAGAATTTGTCAAAACACTTTTCAGCTCCTGAACTTATGCTGTATTCATGTCATCTGGTAATCACGGTAAGAATGAACCACTAGTTTGTAAGAAAAATTTGACCATGGCTGAACCCTAATTATTATCGTTAGATCTTTCACAGCCACAACATATTGTGATCTTATAAAATACATTTAAAGAACAGAAGAGACCAGCAAGGTAAATAAGAATTTACGATTCTCTCTCTCTCTCTCTCTCTCTCTCTCTCTCTCTCTCTCTCATATGGTGTGTGCATATATATTTTTTTTCGTTATTCAACTTTTCTTCCCAAAACTACGTAACTACGTTATGTTAACTAACATGAATATAGATGAACAGTATTCAGCATTCGTCCCATTGTTTGCAGATATGCCCACATTGGTGGCGTCGGACGTCAGGAAGTGGGAGAAACCGCTGTACAAAGCAAAACTCCAAGTACTGTTTATCATTTGAAAGGCTAAGTACATTTCCAAGCAGGAAGCCTGCAATGTACGTCCCTTTGAAATGGCATGAATACAGTATAATATACAGCATTCTTCATCTCCTGCTTCTTTCTCCTTAATGACTATAAAACACTCGAGCCAAGGCTTTAGCACTGTTTTTGAAACAGCAGCACAGTGCTCAGTATATTGTCAATGTAAATATGTTCCTCGGCGCCCTAATTGCCCACACGTCAATAGGTTTTATTTCTCAATTAGTTTGTTTGTTGTAGGGAATTCACGAAGCACAAAGTGCCTGGGGTGGGGGGGGGGCTATCCATTGTTAATAAAGATTGCTAGGTGGTCTTATTAGCAGGTTGCTGAATGTTAAGTGATAACATCAGTATTGGTTTCACAGCCCAAGACCTGTGTGTGTGTCTCTCTCTCAAGTGGATTGTGTGTTTAAGGGGGTGGAAGATGGAGCACTCTGGTTTATGTGACTAATGCAATAGATGGTACAGTATCTAATTTGCTGTTAGTAAGACTAAGCAAATTATGAAGCGAGGTAATCAGGGGAGTCTTCCTTCGTTTCGCTGTGGTTTGTCTCATGACTGTGGGATCCACTACCCGGGGATACCACTGGATGTCCTCCTTCACCCATACTTCATGCCCAGTCACGAATCACACTATACAATATTGTCACCAGGCACACCTTCATTCGTGAGAGTTAATTTGACACGCCTGTTTACCCTGTTATTTAAACCTCTCATTTCAGTCTTGTTCAGTTTTCACTGCGCTCTTACCATGATCATCACGCCGTTTGTGACTACGCGTCGCCCTTCGAGGGTCATAGTTTGTTTGCCTTGCAAGTATTTTTTCTTTGCAGGTTGAGTAGTGTCTTGTAGACCCCTTTCCCTTTTGTTTATACGGTTCTGTTTCGTTTCCGGTCGTCCGTTTCCGTTCGTCAACTGACGGCCAGTTGATGGTTTAAGTTTATTTGTTGCTCCGCTTCCCTACTTTTAGTAACTTCATCGATTTTATGGTTTGCCTGTACTATTATTGAATCTACTCGACGGTTTGTTTGTTGCCTTGTTTTCCTACTTAAACTTTTTTTTATCTGCTTGTACTAGTGTAACCGGGTATTTTTTTGCCCGGTGCGGGATTCGATACGGGGTGTACTGCACCACAATGCGACATCACTAACCGCTCGGCTAAAGGGTCAGACCCGTTAGCTAGGGACTAACGTGTCTTATTACTAGTTTACACTAGTTTATGGAATTTACTCGCTCAATGATTGTTGAATGGACTTGAACGCAACTCAACTGAATCTACGTGATACCGGCGGCTGAGAACCGTATGGATTCAACCCTTGTTTAAACACCCGAGCTCGTCTGGTTTTTTTAAGTTCATTTTACAAATACCCTCACCATCATGTCAACTCATGAGCAAATCCAAGTTGTTTTGGCTGATCTGTCCTGGCTGCCCCAAACAACCCTACGAAGATCCTACTAAAAAATTAAAAAATGTTAAAAAAATTGCTAAATAGCAACTGACTACTGGTACATGATCCTTAGTGGGCTCAGTAATTTTCAGAAATGGAGTAGAGAACGGTCCACTGAGCATGCGCGAAATGCCTACCATGCCTCCACACGCCCCGCGTAGCATCCAGGTGCTAGGATTCTAGGAAGACCCACCCCTACTCTGCGTCTGATTAGCTAACTTTAACCCTAACCCCGCCCTAACCCTAACCTTAACCTACCCAAACAACGGAGGCAACGAGTACGTGTGCATGCTCAGTTGACCGTTCTCTGCATCGATGGGAACTAGCCTCTACCCTAATGATGTGTCACTTCCTGTAAAATCCCATAGAGCTACAATCGTCTCACTTTTGCAACGGGCTCAGATTTTGGAGCCCATGCCTTTTAACGTCCCTAGCCATTTGCTATTAGCTTGCCATACTAAACCGGTAAATTATACCATGTACTGGCTACATTTGTCTCCCCCAGCTTCAACTCCTGCCAAGACAACGGCTGCACTTACCATCTGATTCTGCGCGCTGAATCCGTCTTGTCCATAGAATTGAGGAGCTGGAGCAAAGAATTGCCACCCTCCATCAGATTCAGGAAGCAAAATATAAGGGTACAGACAGTGGTTATTACTGGCTTGCTTATCTCATTCAGGACAGGTTGGCTTATCGGTGGTGAGGGAGGCATGGCTAGAGATGCGTACAAGAGGAAGCGCAAAGGGAGAAAAGGAAACGCTGGCCTGGGTCGAGTAAGGCGGCGGGGTAGGGCGAGCGAGGGAGTAAAAAGTAGGTTGCGGTATAAATACAGCTCGGGAAGACGCTTTAGTTGCTAAGCGACGCGTGGGCGTTAAGTGGAGGGATTTCGGACTAAGGGGGCCCACTGAGTGTTGTTCCGGGTTGGGAGGCTAGCGGTGTAGCGGTTAGCAGCGCAGCGGGCCGGGGGAGGACCTAAGCAGAAGGCGGCAGTGTAGACCTTCGATAGTGAGGTCAAATTAAATCCCTTGTCGAACGGAAGTCGGTGTAGCTATAACACGGTTAACCTGGTAATAAATCATTGCTTGCGGAGCGGGAGACGAACGTACGCCATCTCACGAGCACGCGCTTGCGGTGTAAAGGAGCCGGGAGTACCAGGAGCCGCTAGAGGAGTCCCTGCCATCCAGGCGATCTCAGCAGCGAGTCAGTACATGGTGTGAGTTACCTACCCTACATGGCCTGGCATTTGGATTGGGGTTTTTTTTTACCATCAGAAACGGGTAGGTTTTTATTTTTCTACTTGAACTGTGAACTGTGAATTCGAGGGAAGACCACTAAGACTGGTTTATATTAGTGAGCGGAGACCTGGTGAGAAGATCCCGACGAACTGTGTAAATTTTAAAAAGAAAAACAAACTCTTGGCTGCCAAACATAAGATTAACAGCCAATAAGAAAGCAGAGGTGTCGCTCTATTTATAATTAGCACATATAATATGAATCAAGACACAGTTGTCTCAGTTGTGCCAGCTGGGCCTTCTCAAGATTTGAGAAAGAGTTTTTGAAAACCACAACCTTCAGGCCACAACAAAAATTCTGGTGTACAAAAGCAGTGGCGCTGCCCACCTTACTGTATAGGTGAGAAACCTGAACCACCCTATGTGCCTTTAGACTTTTTAGCAAATCAGAACAATGGAATGTCAACAAATCCAAATTGGCACTACACTCTTTAAATCCAAGTTTTGATCAGTGTACTTCTCTCTAATCAAGAAATAACCAGTCCTAAAATTCTCTTTAGGGTAATTGATTGTTAATGGTCCCTACATTTCTCTTTTTGAACCTGTTGTTCGAAAAAAATTTCTCAGATCCCAAATCCAGCCAGGCTCTTGGATTTGATTCATTCGCCATGTGAATTCTGCCTCTTTGACCCAGTTTCAACCAGTTGCAGGTATGGTGTTGGGGTGATACTAGTGATGTCTTGCTGACTGGGGCCATGAGGTGCAGAGTGCTGGACAGATCACCGCCTAATCATGACCAAACTCAATATCAAAGTGCGCCCCCCCCCACAGTGTCTCAAGAAACCCATAAAAAAAGCAATTGAACTGTGCTAGATTGAAGTCAGCCCCAGCATGGAAAATTAGTTCTCTTGCT
Organism: Lampris incognitus; assembly: GCF_029633865.1. Lineage (NCBI taxonomy): Eukaryota > Metazoa > Chordata > Actinopteri > Lampriformes > Lampridae > Lampris > Lampris incognitus. Next base: position 17,559,197 of record NC_079223.1, read on the forward strand.
CTGTAGGCACGATGGCGTTTAAGGCCATTCTAGCAATTCCATGGCTCTGAAATGGACCTTCCTAACCTCATTGCTACACCCAGCTGCAGTCAACTATTGACTACAAAGCCAGAAAACATCAAGACTGATTCGACGAGAACTCTGTCACCATCACATCCCTGCTGGAAACCATGCATAGGGCACACAAGGCCACTCAACTGCCCTGCATCCGCCATCTTTTGGCAGCAGTGGCAAACGGCATATAAGGAGTTACTGTAATGGAAAAAATACAAACTTATACTGGTTCTGTTGAAACCTTGCCACTGAGACAAATGCAGTGGAAAGGTATAGAGCCACTTGTTTGTAGTTAGATGTCACGTACTGCTCACATGGTTTGCCTACAACTGACCCTTCTGCTGCTGTCGGCGCATCCTTGGTGCTGAGACAGTGGCTGTTTTCTCCATTTTTACCTTGGTAACCACTATTTCTTTAGTCTAGAAGTGCTTTTTTTCCCACAACAAGGATGGCTGGTATGTGGCCTTCCCATGGCAGAAGGGGGAGTAGCTTGCACCTGCTGCTCCCTTTGTTTCGTGTCAGCAGAGAGTCACATTACATCCTGATATGCAAGTTGTTTGTCTCATCCTATAAAAAAAAAATCATGTAAACTAATGCTCTGGGCTCATTTTTGCCTTAGCGAGACTGAGACCACATATGAGCAATCTTCTGTGAATTAAACTTACTCAGAGAGACAATACTATTTTCTTTTTATCACAAAGTTTGCCACCATAAACTGGCGTTGTTGGCAGGATTAATGATACCGCATGAGGTACTAGGAGGGTGAGTGGTGCATATCCCACTATATCTCTGGAAGCCAATACAGATTTTTCGGCTGCGGGCACTGATCGCAAACACCCTGGCAGGCCAGCTGCAACTGAATCTAGCTTTGCAGAGAACTATACCACTGGGCGTTGTCTGCCCCCCCCCCCCGCACTCCTGCAGCAGTACCGATGACATGACCTCCTTTCGCGTCCACTGTCTGTGTGAATGTTTTTTCAGGGTCAGGCAGTCCTAACATTGGTGATGCCTGCAATACTGTTTTCAACTCTGTAAATGCCTTTTCTACCTGTTCTGTCCATGGTATGGGGTCATGTGGCAATATGCCTTTTCCATGGATCATGTTGGATAATGGTGCCTCCCTCGGGGATGAATAAAGTATTCCGAGTTCAGCCTAGTTGGGTATCCATTGTCTGCAATAGGATGTCTTTCCTAGGAAGCTCATCATTTGTTTCTTTGTGGTTTTGGTACTTTTTGAATTGCAGCCACCCTCTTAGATGAGAGGAATTTACCTTCTGCTGTTGACATGTTCTAAGTGCTGTACTTGTTGTACATACTACTTTTGTCAGACTGAGTTTATGGCAATTGTCTGCCAAAAAACATTAACAGAGCTCTTGTATTTTTTTCACAAGCTTGTTTGCAGGGGGAGCAGATCGTCACATTGTCGATGTACTGTAATAGAGCTGATCTCCCCTGGAAGGACTAACCCCTCCAAATTGTCCCTTAGTGCAGTGTTATGCACAGTTGGTGACTCCACATAGCCTTGCAGCATGCGGGTCCAGGTCAAACCTTTCCCTTTGAATTAGAATGCAAACTAGTACTGACTGGTGGGATCAACTTTGACACTGAAAAAAGCGTTAGCCAAATCAAGTACTGAAAACCAACAGGAATTCGACGGAACCTGTTAGAATGGTATGTGGATTTGGGACTGTTGGCGCATGAACAGCCGCATTCACTGCTTGAAAATCTTGCACAAACCTCCTTTCAGTAGGTTGTCCTTTATCATGCATTTTCTTTGCTGGGAAAATAGGTGTTCTCACCGGTGAGTCTTCGCATGGTCCACTAAAGCTTTAAATACCGGGGTGATCGCCTCTTTCTTTAGTGAATACTGAGTTTTGCAAGGCCTGTAATCTGAGTTTGGTGTTATAACCGATGGTGGGGTGTTTTTATTTCTCCCACATAATATTTGTCTTTAACCCACAGTGTGGAAGGGATCCCTTCTAACGCGGGTGAATCTTGTCAATTGGGTGAATAGCTGTACAAATTCATAGTCTTTCCTGTTTATTTGTTTCCAATTGCACTATTCTTGTGACTTAACAGTTTACTGGAAAGATTCTCCTGTACACTTTTCCTTGCTCACTATACTGCAGCCTTGTGTGTTTCTCCACTGGCTCCCAGTTTGTCAGTTTGACACTGCCACACCCAACTGCCCAGATCCTTGCTCTTGGCCAGAGAGACATGAGAGTACGTTCCCACTGTGTTTTGTGCTTTCTGATCTGTTGTTAGACGTATAGTTGCTGCTGCCTGTCATTCAGATATACACATTCTAGTCATTCTTTCCCTGTTCTCTGTGCCGTTTTTGTTCGAATTTTTCATCTGGTCCTACAGCCACGTAAGCTGTGCAATGTAATTCATCTGCTTTCATGTATTCTGTACAGTCAGGCAGGCGCGTCTGTCTTTCGTTTGCGGTTGCGCGTCAAAGCAAGAGATTCTTAATTGCAGGAAGCTATAGCATGTGGTAATAATTGCCATTCAAAACCGTATAGTGGTGTCCCCGGATTGCATTTCACAGTCTGTATGTTACATTGTTCCGGGTACACCACTTCTACTTCCTTGTCTGTGGACACCCATCTTACATTCAGGCTACACATCAGATCGTACCCCTTTATGATTTTTGCAAGATGGCGGCACGCTAGACGCAGTGGCTACTGTAGCTCCCCATTCGGTGCTATGTTCTCTTTGTTATTTATGTTAGTTTTAAGTTTACAACTGTAGGTCATGCGCTCTTCTACAGCCGTCAGGAACTTTAAACCTCAGAATGGATTACTCACTTCCTTCTACTATCACGGACAATTTCCCCATCGATATTATCCACTCACCAGTCTCGCAGTGGAAACGCTGCCCCCGTTGGCAATGTAAACGAGGGGGAAATGAGGCGGGCTACATACTAAGCTAAGTAGCGCTCCCTTCAAAGTTTCCCTCCCCAGCGTCTTCATGGCTAATGTCTGATCGTCGGCTAACAAAATGGACGAGATAAGACTCAGGCTATCCTCTCAGAAAAGGCTGGAGAACTGCTGTCTCCTGATGTTTACGGAAACTTGGCTCAACAGCAACATAGCCGACTCGGCAGTCGAGCTAGCTGGCCGCACAGCCTTCCGTGCCGACAGGACAGCGGACTCCAGCAAGATCCTCGGAGGAGGTTTGAGTATCTATGTCAATAACTCTTGGTGCAACAATATAAAGGTCGTTGAAAGGCATTGCTCTGCTGATCTCGAGATATCTGCCATACTATCCTACATTAACTTTTGCACGGAGTGTCACAACAAAAAAATCAATCCACACCTTTCCAAACCAAAAACCCTGGATAACCAGTAAAGTCTGGCAGCTGCTGAAAGCCCGAGACACAGTGTTCAAGTCAGGTAACTGCGAGGCCTACAGCGCAGCTAAATCCAACCTCAAAAAGGGCAGCAGAACAGCCAAACATAACTATTCCCTACGAATAGAGGACCACGTTCACAATAACTCCGATCCCCGGTGAATGTGGCAAGGCGTTTAATCTATCACAGACTACAAAAGCTCCAATAGCGGTTCGACTGTCCATGACGCCTCCCTGCCAGGCAAGCTAAATAATTTCTACGCCCGCTTCGACAAGGACAGTACTGACCCAGCCACCAAGAAAACCAGGTGATCACTCTATCGATCGCAGAGGTCAGAGAATCACTGCGGAGAGTGAGAACACAGAAAGCTGCCGGACCGGACGGCATACCGTGTCAGGTCCTCCAGGAATGCTCCGACCAGCTGGCTGAGGTCTTCACAACTATATTTAACCTGTCACTGTCCCAATCCATAGTCCCGGCATGCTTTAAGACCACCTCTATCATTCCTGTCCCCAAGAAATTAACACCCATATGTCTGAATGTCTACTGACTCATAACACTCGCCCCCATTGCCGAAGTGCTTTGAGAGACTGGTTTTAGCTCACATCAACCCCCCCCCCCCCACATCAGTTCACCTTCTGTCCCAAAAGGTCTACGGAGGATGCCACTGCCCTGCACTTGGCTCTGACCCACCTTGAACTTAGAGATACTTTATGCTGTTTCTGAACAAATTTTTAACATTGGTGGTTTGAATTACAACCGAAAGGTAGGTGTGGTTTTATGATTTCATAGCTGTTGGCTACTTAAATTCAGGCTGGTCGTGTGGGTGTGACTCGGTGGGCTAAACACTGGGGCTAAGCTGCTTGCCGTAGACAAATGAGAAATTCACTGGTGACAGCTCCCCTTCCTGCTCTGTCGTCACTTTATAAATGGAAAAAAAAGGAAAAAGGCGAGCGACGACACCACCGATTGCAGCTTTGAAGTTGAGGATATGGAAGTGGAAGACGATTTCTCTTTCTCAGTGGAAGTTGACTACTCGCCTCACGAATATGTTGCTCAGCCAATACAGCCGTATTCCTTCGAGCCACTGGTAGCAGCCGCAGCAGTAGCCCCCGGCTGTATTGGTTGAGCAACGTGTTCCCGAGGAGAGGACCGGGGATGCAACCAAATGGTAAAGCCTAATGTCACCTAACTAAGTTAGCTTGTTTGTCTGTCTAAAGTGATGTTACTATTGAATACATTCAAATACACAGCAAAACCCAGTCACACAATAGTATATTGAACATGGCTGAATAATATGTTCGATGATACAAGTAACTGATAGATGGATGGATAGCAATACAGTTAGCAAGATCGATAAAGTCTCAGCAAAACCAACTTCAACTCGAACTAGCAAGGAAGCGGGGGGGGGGGGGTGCGTCTTCACTTTTATAGTGTCCTGCTACGGACACAACCTCTATGCTAATGGTAATTCGTGACGTAGCAAGTTACCACATTTTCGCCAACTGGAAACCAGTTACTCGGCCACCAGTATCGCTCGTCTGGCCATAAATGTGATTTTTAGGGCTACCATTTGTCTCATCGATCACATCCACACTCCTTACATCGATTAACAACAGGAAAAGCCGGATTTTGATGCAAATATCTCTTTAACAACACATACATCCAGATGCTGTTCATAGATTATAACTATGCCTTCAACACTATCATCCCTGCCAAACTAACCACCACACTCCTCTCCCTTGGCCTCAACCCCTCCCTCTGTAACTGGACCCTGGACCTCCTGACCAAGAGACCTCAGTCTGTTAGGTTAGGTGACCACACCTCCTCCACCCTGACCCTCAGCATAGGTGCCCCTCAAGGCTGTGTTCTGAGCCCCCTCCTTTTCTCTGTCTTTACCCACGACTGCCTACCAACTTACCCTTCAAATGTAATAGTTAAGTTTGCGGATGACGCCATATCACCAATAATGAGACAGCCTACAGGGACGAGATTCAGCACCTCACATTACAGCGCACTACCAACAATCTTTATGTGCAGAATATGAAGGTCGTGATTGTAGACTTAAGGAGGTCTAGAAGCTGCAGCCACTCCCCCATTCACATCAATGGGGGTGGAAGGGGAGTGTGTTTCCAGTTTTAAATTCCTTGGAGTACACATCAGCGATGACCTTTCCTGGACATCAGAACACACAGGCCCTTGTGAAAAAGGCCCAACATCACCTGCATTTCCTGAGGAGACTGAGGAATGCCTGTCTACCACCCAAAATTCTCACCAACTTCTACCCCTGCACCACAGAGAGCATCCTGACCAGCTGCATCTCAAGTGTGGTACGGCAACTGCACCTCAGTAGACCAGAAAGCTCTACAGCATGTCGTCAAGGTGGCCCAGCATATCACCGGTACCCAGCTCACAGCCATAAAAAAAGGGGTCTCAGCATCAGCAGAGATCCCACCCACCCCAACCATGCACTGTTCTCCTCCCTGCGCTCTGGGAGGTGCTACTGTCTTGCACTGTTTGGCAAAGCCACAGCCCTTATCTTATTTTTAACATGTGCCTGCATATTGTTTTTAATGATAATAAATTGAATTGAATTGAATTTATCAGACAGTTATTGTTGATAAATCCATGTAACTTTTCCCTTTATACATTTTAATATGTGGGAATTACATTTTTACTCCCAACCTTATTTTCCAAATAGTTTATAGCATTCATTACTTCAAATTGAATTTGGTTTAGGGTCTTACCATCACGATGTGTAGGCTGATTTTCAGGTATCCGGTCTTGGTGGCCGTCAGCAAGGTTCTCCTCAACCCCGCCACCACTTCTCACCTGCCTGTCAATCAGTCCAATGGCTCTTGTACTGTGTAGACATTTGGCTGTTGCCCTTCTCTGTTTGGGCAGTCTCTCGCCCAGTGTCCTCTATGTCTGCAACAGTAGCATTGATCACCATCTGTTCTTCCCGCCTCTCTTTCTCTCCCCAGACTTCTGCCACGACGTCCTCATCCTCTCCATCTTCCTCTTCTGCCTGTGCTTTGCTTTGGGGGTGAGGTGAAGGGGTTTGTGGATGGGTTAATGAGTGGTGGTGCTGGGACGGGTGTTAGGTGAGGCGGTTGTAGGTCTGGGTATATTCTGTCAAGATTGTATGGCGGTGGTGAACCTTCCGCTGCTGGTGGGTTGTCTTCCATGGGGCGGTTGTTCCGACAGCGTCACCTTGGCGGGGGCAAGTCCAGATCAGGATCGCCTATTTTGGCACACTGAGAGACTGGATTAGTGGTCCCTGCCCGTCACATCTTTCCCTACGTTCAGCTTCTCTTTCCCAACATTGTAATGCTTCCCGATCAAATTTGAACAGCATATTTTCTTTATCCTTTCAATCTATCTTACATTTCCCTATCTGCTTTTTCCTTTTCGTCTAATCTTTCCCCCAACAGCTGTATGGGATTTCAGCTGAATGATCCCTATTCTGGGAATCCACACTCTATCCACATTTGAGTTTGGCTCACCGAGCTTTCACCGTGGTTCCATTACATAAAGATATAATTGGGATAAGCGGGTGGTGGTGGGCTTGGTATGGTTGATGCGTCATCTTTTGACTGTCTGGTACTCATTCTGCTTTTTTTTTTTAAGTACCACATCCGGCTTTCCACATGCAGACACGGCCTGTAGGGATGCCCGACAAAGCCGGAGGTAACACAGGGATTCAAACTGGTGACCCCCGTGTTGGTAGGCAGCGGAATAGACCGCTACGCTACCCGAACGCCCTCCCATTCTGCTTCCCCCACACACACACACACACTTCTGCTAGGTGAGGATTTTTTTGCTCTCCTGCTTGTTAATTCTCACCTTATTATTCCTCACTTTTTTTCTTAAGCGCTTGTTCGATTCTCTAGCGGTGATCAGCCCTGATAACGATTAATTAATCAATGTCTACCTGCCCTAGTAATCTAAATTCTCTAGCGGTGATCAGCCCTGATGAACAGCATCTACCTGCCCTAGTAACTCGTCAGTTATACAAAGTTGAACACAATGTAAGAATTTTGTGCACTCTCAATTTTCTGTAAAAGAATTGTCTTACCAGAAAGACAGATCATAGTTTACCACCTTGCCCTCCCCCCCCCTTTGGATCACAGCGGTAAGGGAGTCCCCAAGCATCAGGCCCCCACTTTTCTACCCTCTGACAGGGAGGTTGAGGCTGAAGTCCCAGACTTCAGGGTGTGCACTCTATTACCTGCTGCGCTGAGTCCCAGAAGCCCCCCTCCACACGAGTGATCCTGCTGACAACACCAAGTTTGTGGTGGCAAACTTTGTGATAAAAAGAAAATAGTCAGTCTTGTCTCTCTGAGTAAGTTTAATTCACAGAAAATTGCACGTTACGTGGCTCATTCTTGCCTTGGCGAGGTGAGACTGAGACCTCTGACAACAGAAAATAGCTAAATCAGTAGAACAAATGAAGAGGTTAGGGCAGAATATAGAGAAGAGATAGTAAGAATAAACAGCGGTTGTAAATCTCACGAAGGCAGAAGCTGGAAACAGCTGGCAGTGAGGAGGAGGAGGAGGAGCCGAGCAGTGAGACGCTTAACTAACGCCAGCACGGCTTAACTGTGGAGTGCTTGTATGCTGTCCGTGGTGCTGAACACTATAGCAACAGTAAACGTGTCAGTTACCATATGTATACCTTTTGTGGATATGTTTTTTGTTTTTCCTTTACAGGTTGGCAATGAGCCCACATTTGTTTTTGTATAAAGCGGAAGTTGAACATTTAAACTTTTCCGTCCCTCTTTTTCATAAAATATGTGTAAACGAATACACGCTTTCCCATGTGCAGTGCTTTACAGAGAGGGACCGAAAATGGCAAACATGCAACTTGCTTATTGCCAACCTAGATACGAAAAACGAATATCCAAACGGTATAGAGACCAGACTTGGAAAAACAAGAACAATAAAGTATATACTATCAAAGCTAAATCTCCAAAGACAAATGCGTGCTGCATGGCCGCAGCATTAAAAAAAAAAACCACCAGCATCACAGAACTCCAAATATGGCGTTTCTCTCCGTGTTGGCACTGATGAGGGTCCTCATTAGGGCATCGGTGTCCGGACTGTCCAAAATATTGCCATGAACATGCATGAGAGCAAGGTGTTTTGTCATTGTTGTCCGTAACCATGTCTTCAGATGGCACAGAGTGGAAAATGTTCTCTCCGGTGAAGCAGGAAGGATGGGGAGACATAGGCATGGTTTAATGAGGGTCTTCATTCATTCATTATCCAAACCGCTTATCCTTACTCAGGGTTGTGGGGATGCTGGAACCTATCCAGGCAGTAATTGAGCGGCTGGTGGGGAGACACCCTGGACAGGCCGCCAGACCATCACAGGGCCGACACACACATTCACACCTAGGGAAAATTTAGTATGGCCAATTGACCTGACCTACATGTCTTTGGACTGTGGGAGGAAACCCACGCAGACACAGGGAGAACATGCAAACTCCACACAGAGGATTACCCCCAAGGCTAGACTACCCTGGGGCTCAAACCCAGGACCTTCTTGCTGTGAGGCGACCGCGCTAACCACTGTGCCACCGTGCTGCCCTAGTAAGGTGATTATCAAACTTATTACTAATAGCACACACATGCCCCCTCGGAGGCCGCATCCTAGCCTACGGAGACGGTGCCATGGTCTCCCTTGGCCCTGCCTTCCTCACTGTCTCCATCCTCATGAGGTATAATGTCCTCAGCCTGTCTGTCCGCTACTCCTTGTAGATCCTCTCTAACTTCCCTTAGTGTTTGTCCTGGTTCCTCAGCTCTGCAGTACTGGTTGAGATGAAACCACACAGTCTTGCCTTCAACCTTGACTGCAGTGGGAATGGTCAGAATCACCTTATATTATAAGGTCCTTCACGCCTTTTCTTGTTCCACTTTCTCTTGAACAACTAGATGTACACCCAGTCTCCCGGACTTGCTGTTTGAAGGTTTTCCGGGATATCAGTTGTCCTTTCCCTGGTGGCACCTTTCACCTGAGGGTTTTCAACTTATTTGAAAATAGCCCGTGGTATTGGATGGAGTTTAAATATACTTGCGGCTATGTCTTTGATGACGTTACAGGGAGAATTGCCGAAGACATCGCCAATCATTTTTGGCTGGATCTCCAGTCGGGTCAAACTGCAAGGGAAGGCGAAGAGAATCTCCAATCACTGTTCCTTGTTGGCTGCCTTAATAACCACCTTGAGCTACTGTTTTCATGCCATCTTGGGCAAATCTCCTTTTTAGTTCCTCTGTAACCAAGTCAACTGCTTCATAAAACTCGTGTCACCATCAGTGTTGTGCTTCTGGTCGTTCTGCAGATGCTCAGACTGGGCTGTGAATCTGCCTTCGCCAACTTGCTGAATCTTTCTCTTTTGTTGAAGCTTCCCAAAAATCAAAAATGCATTTTTGAACCATTTCAACAGGGGGTCAGCTAGCTACATCAGTGACGAGGTCAACAGCTACTTCAGTGACGAGGTCAATAGCTCATCAATAAGGTCATGCAACTAGCATGACACAGATTGTTTCTGTCATTAATGGCTTACTGTTTGTCATTAGTGTTTCCAATGTGTCTTAATTAATTTTCTTAGATTTAATAAAATAAATGAAAGCTATTTATTTTTGGGTGCTACAGCACCCCAACTTTCTGCAGTTATGGTTATGGAGTGCACCTCATTTTCCACAGTACTCTGACGGTATTTGGAATTTTAAATGTCATTTTAAGTTGAATGCTGAATAATCCCTTTTTTTTAAAGTTTCCTAGGTCATGCGCAAATAAAAAAGTGAAATTAAAATGTATTCCCAAAATTGGATTCGAACCAAACAACAACAAAAAACATTGCTCAGCACAAATGCTTCATAGGTGCAATGACGTGTATGTGTAGAGTAGCATGGTTAACAAGTAATGACAAGACTAGAAATTAAAAGAAAATATCTAAGTGGTGTATAAAGGCAATATAAAAGAGAACTACAGAAAGGACAGAAAAGAAAAACTCAGACGGAAGGAGCTTTTATGTTCACTTATCTAATTGTGGCTTATAAAATGGCTGATAGTCCTAAATGATTGGAATTTACAGACGTTTCCAAACAAGTTCAGTTCTGGGTGGAAATGACAGGTAGTCCCTCGTACAGGGAACACACTGACTCCAGGTCAGTGATTGGACTCTGAAGGCAGACAATGAGAGGGAGGTAAGGACTACAATGATCTTGTCTTGTCCCACATTTAATGATTGATGGGAGCTCTTGGCTCCTTTGTCCACACGTCGACTACATAGTGACTCACTCCCTTACGAAACTTCAACACTTGAACAGCAATTGTCAAAGCTTATCGACATCTCTTGGTTCCCCAAGGCTTGCACCCCAATGCAGAGCCTACATACGAAGACGTCGTTTTTCCGGGGAAAAACAAAAACAAAAGTCTCATTGTTGCCGTATTGACAAAAAGACGCATAGATGGTCTTGAGTAAAGCATTTCTCAGTAATGGTGGGAGTGACTGAATTGTTTTTGCCAAGATTTGTTGTTTTGCTTTTACCTTTTTGCTATGAATTTTGGCCACAAACGTGTCTCTTTGCAGCTTGACCGGTGTGCACAAGAAAGACTCGCACTTAACAGCAAAACCACTTGTGACTGCGGTGTGATAACCAGTTCTGCTGATGGAGGACAGGGACCGAGGGCACAGACACCTGGCAGAAGGTGCATGCTTACTGCGGTGTTTCTAAGCAACCCAAGCTGGAAGTCTTCAGGCCCGCGAGGTCCTGCTAGCATTACTAATGGGGGGAGGGCCATCCACCCTAAATTGGGTTTTCTCCTTCTTTTTGCCATATATGTAGTTGTAGAGATGGACAGTGATGTACTGGGGTCGGTCAAAGCCAGTTTTGCAGTGGTTGTTAATACATGGCTACTGAACCATGAGGTTTGTGTCAGCACGAGTGGAGGGCTTGATTAATGTTTTCTCTCGGGGAAGTCCACTTCAAAGGCCATTTAAAAGTCACGCAAGATAAACCTAGCGCATGTCGGCTCAGCTGGGTTTGGATTCCTTTTGGGTTGTTCCTGAGGTTGAGATGGAGGCGAGGAAAGCAGATTGGGAACAAGACAGAGATGAGTGTGTGTTTAGGCGTGGGTTTGAATGCGTGGGTTCGAATCCCACTTCTGACAATTATTTGATTGTATATTGCAAATTGGAATGCGTGTGTACCTGTTGTGCTTTGTTGTTTGCACACCTCGGAGCTCGTACCTTTTTCCTTTCACTGCACTTGGGACTTGTACTTGTGTGTACGTGACAAATAAAACTCTTGAATCTTATTGTTTGTTTGTGTGGGCAGGCGTGTGTGTGTTCGTGATGCAACATTTTATTGTTTTGATCACTCTGCGTGTGTGTTTGTTGACATATTTTGTTACCTCTGTCAGTGACTCGTGATTAATTTCTATTATCTGCCAAGTTTCCACCCCTTTGTATTTTTATGGGTTATTGATCACCCTGCATCGAAACCTCACTTCCTAACACTCACTTGACCACTAATACTCCAACTGGTCAGAGACAATCCAGTATGTTCCCTATTGTGATGAGTTATGATGTGTTAGGTAAATCTGCATGTTCTGAGAAAGAGTTTCCCTTGCGAGCACCGGTGTGCATACTGCAAATGGTGTTTCCTGGATGGAGAGAAATACTCACCGTCTTGCTGTGCGCATGTGAGACTTTCTAATGTTAAATGGTCCCATCAATGCTTTCTCTCTCTATCTGCTTGTCTGTTTGCCAGTCGGCCTTTCTGTTCTGTTGTCTTTGTGTTTGAGGTGAAACTGGTCTGTGTGTATGTTTGTGTTAATGTTTACTACAGCAGCTGTTGTGTGACAGACAGCTGAGAAAATGGTGTCAAAGCAAGGCAGCTTCAGTCAACATCAGGAAGCAATGCGCTCCCATGTTGTTGTTCATGGAGGCTGGCGGGCAGTCTACGAATGCATTGTATGCACCACTAACATGTACACATACTCTGTAAATTGCGTGTGCACACACACACACACACAAATTCTTTTATATCTCGCCTGGCTATTTTCTCAGAGGGCATCTGCACCCCAGAGGTTTTACCGTTTCTCTCTCTCTCTCTCTTTCAGTGGCTCTCCTGTTCTCCGAGTGAGCACAGATTGAGTGGAAGAACTAAGCAGTGGCAAAAGGGGAGGAGAGAGGCTCACAATTACTGTAAATTCAATACGGCAAGGCCGTGAGGTTTAGTGATGAGTAAATACTCTTGCATGCACATTAACACACACACACACACACGGAAAGTCTCTTCTCTACCTTAATACATTCTGTTCACTTCAAACCGCAATAACAACTTTATGATCTATCCAGAGTTTCTATGACAACAAGCAATTTTGCTAACGATGACAGGGCGGAGGACCGGTTGATGCAGTGGCCCCTAAAGGGAGAGTGCCTTCTGATGAGTGAAAAACCAGTTTGTCTGTCTATTTGTGAACAGAATACATTACTTATCTATAACACCGCACATGTGCTGGAAAGCCCTCCCAAATCTTGTTCTGTTATGTCCCTTTAAAAAATAGTCTTACGCCCCCTCTCCCCCCCCCTCTAATTTTCTGTCTCCCCCCAGAGAGAAACGGGCACAGTCATTGAGCTGATAACTGCCAGGAATATTCTGTCAGTAATGGCCGAGTACCGTCTCTGCTTATCTTGTCACGCATGTCTGTCTTGAAATTATAATATGGTAGACTAAAATGACTTTATTATTTATCAGAGTTTTTTTTTTTTTGGTTGTCTTATTCCCTGCGCGGGGTGATGAGGCAAACTTTAAATCCATGGGCTCCTTGCTTAGTTATAATCCTGTTTTATGTGTTTGTTTGTTTTTTAACCTTTAAAGCACCTCATGAACCTGTCTTCTATCTCACTCCCTCACTAACTCGCAGACCGACACTTATCACGTTGGGCCGAACCATTTCCCCCCATTTGGAGGAGGGGGGGTTACCTCTCAGGTGACCCCCCCCCTCCAAAAATGTTTGTGAGTCAGTGCATCTAAAGCTATATGCTGCTGCAAGACGTTAAAGATTTTGCTTTTTTTTTTTATTAACATTTTCGTTAGTCACGGGTAAGAAAATTGACAAAATATATATTTCTCCTGCAGCCCCTCCGCTATCCTCTCTGAGCCTCTCCCTTGGATTCCATCACTTGGTGTTTGTTGCCCATGTGGCTTCATTGAGGTAGGACGTTACGGAAACGCCGTTGACGGAGATGCAAGTGAGATGTTCTCTATCACCTTTAATGTACGCAAGCAAATCGAGCTTTTGATAGATGTTTTAAAGTGCTTCTGATGTGTCAGGTTGCTTTTCTGGGTTGTTGGTTTGGTAAAAGCGAGATTCAGGAGCATCCGGGTAGCGTGGCGATCTATTCCGTTGCCTACTAACACGGGGCTCGCCCGTTCAAGTCCCCATGTTGCCTCCGGCTTGGTCAGGCGTCCCTACTGACACAATTGGCCATCTCTGCGGGTGGGAGCCGGATGTGGGTATGTCTCCTAGTCGCTGCACTAGCGCCTCCTCTGGTCGGTCGGGGGTGCCTGTTCAGGGGGGAGGGGGAACTGGGGGGGAGTAGCGGGATCCTCCCATGTGCTACGTCCCCCTGGCAAAACTCCTCACTGTCAGGTGAAGAGACGCGGCTGGCGACGCCACATGTATCGAAGGAGGCATGTGGTAGTCTGCAGCCCTCCCTGGATGACAGAGGGGGTGGAGCAGTGACTGGGACGACTCGGAAGAGTGGGGTAATTGGACGGATACAATTGGAGAGAAAAGGGGGGAGGGTCTAAAAAAAAAAGATTCAGACAAGCCCTGTTGAACCGGTGCAAAAGCATTTATTTAACAATGTCAAAACAAAGCATCCAATCAGGCTATAATATAAATAATATGTAACGCTTGGTTCTCAGTTACTGCTACCTCCAATTACAAACTAGATACAATGATCTTGTAGACACAACCACTGTTTAGTGTTGTTCGAAGTTTATGTCGAAATCGAATATTTTACCTACTGCATGAGTCAGCGATTTGTTCTTCAGCGTTATTAGTGCAGCAACTTAATCAGCCCAAACAAGCCTTATTACGAGATTAAACCTTTGCAACCGTGCAACAGTGCCATGCACATGGAATTGGTCCGTCTCGAAACTGATTGGTGATTCATGACCTGTTTTCATTGGCTTAAAAGTTTTAACAATGCAGTTGTTCCAATGTAAAGTGCTTTGTGTCCTTGTAGTCAAGTCAGACTTTATTTATATGTGGGCGACTGGATAGCGTAGCGGTCTATTCCGTTGGCCACCAACACGGGGCTCACCGGTTCGAATCCCTGTGTTACCTCCAGCTTGGTCGGGGGTCCCTACAGACACAACTGGCCCTATCTGAGGGTGGGAAGCCGGATGTGGGTGAGTGTCCTGGTCACTGCACTAGCGCCTCCTCTGGTCGATGGGGCAGCTGTGGGGGGATAGCGTGATCCTCCCATGCGCTACGTCCCCCTTGCGAAACTCCTCAATGTCGGGTGAAAAGAAGCGGCTGGCGACTCCACATGTACCGGAGGAGGCATGTGGTAGTCTGCAGCCCTCCCCGGATCGGCAGAGGGGTTGGAGCAACAACCGGGACAGATTGGAAAATAGGGTAATTGGTCAAGTACAATTGAGGAGAAAAGCCCCCCCCCCCGAATTTTTTTTACATTTTTTTTTGTATAGCACATTTCATACACAGAACAACAACGCAATGTGCTTTACATAAAGTGACGATACAATCGAAACACATAAGAATGCAAATTAGACTCAACAGGTGTTAGTGCAGTTATATGGGAATCGGAGTACACTATACAAATATCAAAATATACTCCTCACACACCAAGAACTTGGCCGTAGGCTGCTGTGAAAAATAAGGTTTTTTGATGAAGAAAAAGGGATATATCCAATCTTATAATTTCATATTACATGATAGTTTTGTTATTATTAATGTTTTTGTTCTTTACTGCTACCGACAATGATAATTGGTATAACTGTTTCATGGAAATCAAAATAATTTGTTTTAATGAACAGTAATACTAATATTATCGCTACTACTACTAAATGAAAAACATCTTAACACTTGCAAATGTGGTGCCAGACTTACTAGCATCATTACCACCACAGTTTACATATCGGCCACAGTTTAAGGTTAGGGTTAGACATACTGCGTGCTGAGTACACAACACACATTTTTGTACAACCACACACTCGCACTCAAATACACACTAGCACACACACCTAATCAGTCATGTCCCTCCGTGTGTAGACAGTGTTATGACTGAAACCAGAGCCGTACTGATGATGTCTGAGAACGTATGAGCCGTCTCCTGTTGTTTGCAACCCAGACTCCAGAGTTGGTCTGCTCCAAGCAGCTCTCAAAGCACTACTCATGAATCATACACTAGCATACACATAAGCTGGCAAGGTCTGCAGGCTTACCATGAATTATACAGTCTACTGAGCTGTGTACTTTCTTCATAGCGCCACCGCTGCATATACTGCTGGCTGTACTATACATGTGCTGACCTTTTGACTGCCAGCAGTTTCATCATAGCCCTGTTCATTAAAATACGTTGACACATGTATTGATTCACATGGGAAATATTCTAATAAACAGGCACTCCTCCTCCCGGCCTCTGCGAGGTACCACCAAATGACTACCAGTAAAAAGCAGTCTCGTATGTCCTTCAGTATGAGACAACTATATGTTCTGTTTTACTGCTGAAATGGACGACGGCTACAACAACTTGTCAGTTCAATTCAATTCAATTTATTGTCATTAAAAACAATGTGCAGGCACATGTTAAAAATGAAATGAGGGCTGTGGCTTCACCAAACAGTGCAAGACAGACATAGAGAAACACAGGAAACGCAATATAAGATATACAAAGATGAAGACCAAAAGCTAAAAATAAGTTAAAAAAGAGCTGGAGTACAAAATATTTAAAAATATCCACAGACATTCAGTGGGTGGCCAGGTTCAGGTGGGCAACAGCTTGTGGAAAGAAGCTGTTTTTGAGCCTGGTAGTAAGGGCTCTGAGGCTCCTGTAGCGCCTCCCAGAGCGCAGGGGGGAGAACAGTCCATGGTTGGGGTGGGTGGGATCTCTGCTGATGCTCAGACCCCTTCGAAGGCAGCGTTCGTGATAAATGTCTTTTATGGCTGGGAGCTGGATACCGGTGATATGCTGGGCTGCCTTGACGACCCGCTGCAGAGCTTTCTGGTCTACTGAGGTGCAGTTGCTGTACCACACTGAGATGCAGCTGGTCAGGATGCTCTCTATGGTGCAGTGGTAGAAGTTGGTGAGAATTTTGGGGGATAGACGGATGCTCCTCAGCCTCCTAAGGGAATGCATGCGTTGTTGGGCCTTTTTCACAAGGGCCTGGGTGTTTAATGTCCATGAAAATTCCTTGCTGATGTGGACTCCAAGGAATTTAAAGCTGGAAACATGCTCCACTTCCACCCCATTGATGTGAATGGGGGAGTGGCTGCAGCTTCTAGACCTCCTGAAGTCTACAATCAGCTCCTTTGTCTTCTGCACATTAAGGGCAAGATTGTTTGTAGTACACCATGATGTGAGGTGCTGAATCTTGTCCCTGTAGGCCGTCTCATCATTGTTGGTGATACGGCCCATGACTGTGGTGTCATCTGCAAAGTTAACTATAACATTTGAAGGGTGAGTTGGCAGGCAGTCGTGGGTAAAGAGGGAGAAAAGGAGAGGGCTCAGAACACAGCTTTGAGGGGCACCTGTGCTGAGGGTCAGGGTGGAGGAGGTGTGGTCACCTAACCTAACAGACTGAGGTCTGTTGGTCAGGAAGTCCAGGGTCCAGTTACAGAGAGAGGGGTTGAGGCCAAGGGAGAGGAGTTTGGTGGTTAGTTTGGCGGGGATGATAGTGTTGAAGGCAGAGCTGTAATCTATAAACAGCATCTGGATGTATGTGTTGTTAAATTCAAGGTGGGTCAGAGCAAAGTGCAGGGCAGTGGCAATGGCATCCTCAGTAGACCTTTTGGGATGGTAGGCGAACTGATGTGGGTCGAATGTGGGGGAGATAATGTTTTTCATGTGATCCAGAACCAGTCTCTCAAAGCACTTCATGGCAATGGGGGTGAGTGCTATGGGTCGGTAGTCATTCAGACGTGGATGTTGGTTTCTTGGAGACAGGAATGATAGAGGTGGTCTTAAAGCATGCCAGGACTATAGATTGGGACAGTGAGAGGTTAAATATAGTTGTGAAGACCTCAGCCAGCTGGTCGGCACATTCCCGGAGGACCCGACCCGGTATGCCGTCCAGTCCGGCAGCCTTCCGTGTGCTCACTCTGTGCAGTGATTCTCTGACCTCTTCGATCGATAGAGTGAGCACCTGGTTTTCTGGGTGGCTGGGGATTTTTGTGGCTGGGTCAGTATTGTCCTTGTCGAAGCGGGCATAGAAATGATTTAGCTTGTCTGGCAGGGAGGCATCATGGACAGTGGGACCACTATTGTAGCTTTTGTAGTCTGTGATAGACTGAATGCCTTGCCACATTCGCCGGGGATCGGAGTTACTGTGTCGACACAGGAAACGTGATCATACCACAAAAATACAGACAATCGAAGTCATCTGACTAATGCCTGGTCATGCAACCCATGCAGATACCAATTTAATGACTTCCTTCAAAGCTGTGTAGTTTTTCAATCTAACTTCTGCAAATGAGTAATAGCATTGCCTCTCTGTGCTTTCTCGCTTTATATTCCAGTGTTTATCAATTAGCTTTTGAGTTTAATCATTGCTCTGCTCAACAACAGCAAAAGACAAATCCAGAAACATGAGAAAATGAAACAAAACATGAAAATAAATGAAATATAGCGAAACTAGACTAAAGTAAACTAAACAGACCTGATAAAGCTTGACTAAAATGAACTCAACTAGACCAACTCAGCTCTGTCTTTGCATCTTTGTATTAATGTGCAGAGATATAACACCATTAATCAATCATTATTAATTATTATCATCAATAGAGTTTGCCCTACAGTCACAGGAGAGCAGGGGCAGTGCTCGGTAGTGAACTCGTTTTACAGAACCAGCTATTGGGAATTAATGAATGAGTGAAACATTAAGAAACCTTTTAAAGTAGATTTAATCACAACTATGAACTTTTCATTTTGAAGCTAGGATGTTTTTACGTGGGAATGAAAGCTTTCTCTTCTGTTACTATTAAACTTTGGCTTGCTTTCCACATTTCAGTTAGTGGCCCGTGTCTTCAAGTCGATGAATATTCCTTGGAAAAATTATTTTACAGCACCGGGGTATCATACGTCATCCTAATGGGCCCAATTACGAGCGCCACGTGATTCATAATCGCAGATTTGAACCGTGTTCCGTTCCCTCATTCTCATGTTGCCATGGTGATCGTCATACCACATGCAAACGTCATTTGTTCATCTTTTAATTTATCATAATTGATTTTAAGGGCAAATATTTGAATGCATTTATGCCAAACTGATCCACTGATCATTGCTGTGTAACCCTGAGTTTCAATGGGATGGCGATATTAGTGTTTTCCCTGCTGCCACATAGGGCAGTTTTCTCCTGGCAAATGGGGAACGGAGGAGAAATCACAGTCATAGCCACCAGATATGGTAGGAGATATGCACCTGCATTTCCCCTCCTATGAATTGGGGTTAACAACTATGTCAGGAAAATAAACAGGGTACCTAAATGACCCCCCCTCCCATACACACACACTCCTACACTAACTCAATACTGCTTGCACAGCTGATGTTACGCCCCTGTAAGGGGGACTATAAAGAAATAAAACACGGACACGATGTTGCGGCAGTCAAGTCCAGTGTTGTAATGGCCGAACGCAAATCAGTAGATTAAAGGCTAATTAAGGAAACGCTGCAAAACGTAACTTCAATTGTATTTCCCCAAAACATTATGGAATGTAAATTAGAATTACTGTGCATTTTATGTAACATAGGTTATATCTTTTAACCCCCATCTTTTTACCCTCTTTTACCAGGAAGGTCAGAGCAATGGATTACAGATAACCTGATCTGCAGAGCAGAGTGCATTTTAACTCAATCATTTTTAACCTTGCATGAATTACCATATTTTTAATCTTGCATTGCAATGAATTACAGCGTGTTTTAACTCAGCAATTGTAACTTATCTTTTTATACTCGGTGCACATCTAGTGGATTTTTTTAACATATATTTTTCCCATTCAGTGCATTCTGAATTGCAGCATTTTAATAACCATTATACTGACAGCATCTTACAGCCACCGACAATTGGCTCAAATTAAATAATAAAATATATATATATATATATATATATATATATATATATATATATATATATATATATATATATATATATATAAAATGTGTGACCTAAAAAGCATTAACCAGAGTTTCAATTAAAAAAGCGCCATTCATTCTAACTAAATGGGCTGGGGGGAAAAAAGGCTGCTTAATGATGCACTCTGTTCTGCTGGCCAGGACATTGTGTGTGTGACACGATCGCACAATGATTGACAGTGGCATCTCGCCGGCAGTGTAAACAAACAACCCAATGACATGTTTGAACAGATAACGGGAGATGGTGTGCCTCATATCACACCAGCATTTTTGTTCTCATCCTTACCATTCTCCTTTTGTCCTCTTTCAGAATCAACATTTCAAGAAGTCCTTCAGGTTAACGATGAAAACCCATTTCTGTGACATGCCCCATTGCTTCCCATTAACAATTTACAGCAGTCTTGTTTAAGAGCCAAGCGAGAGGTTAGCAATAAGAGGAAATGTCCTCGGGCAAAGAGTTGTACACTATCTGCATGTATGTCAGATGGCCTATAACAAGCATTCCATAATAAATGCCACGTTTTCAAAGTGACTATAATTGGCTGTACTGGATTTGTGAATACTCCTCCTTCCTTTATCTTTGGCCTCGCACTTTCTCTTCATGGAAATCTTTTCAAGTTGTTTGGAATTAACAATATAGCATTGAAGATCACCGTTTCTCTTTAGCGTACTTACGCCTATGAGCACCATTGTATGGTGGTGTTTTGGCTCTCGCCAAATTTGTGAGATTGATTCAGAATGAAACAGCTTTGCCTTCGCTATTGCCAAACAAATAAGACATGGTTGAAACTGGATGTTAGAGATTTATGTAAGGAATGAATTAGGTACCACATAGGACACAATTATTTCTTTGCAGGTTCTTTTATTTTGGGCCGCTTCCAAGGGCTAGGAAAACATACTGTAACATAAGTAGACACGTTGGCTCTTGGGTCTGACCCTTTAGTCGACTGGTTAACGTTGTCGCTTAAGGAGTGGGAGATACGACTTGGCGTCCCGGCTGTGGCGGTTCCCGGACTGCCTCCCGAATTCGCTACACTGGTGTCGGGGGTGGAGCTCGGGACGCCGCGTCCGGGACGCGAACCTGTGGCTCCCACACCACAAGCGACAACGTTAACCAGTCGACTAAAGGGTCCGACCCTTTAGCCGAGGGCCAACGTATCTACTTATCCATGCACGTTACAATACAATAAAATGTACAAAATACAGTAGTGGGCTTAGAAATCGAAATTATTCCAGTCACAAAGTCCTCGTTTTGAGCTCCAGTTTCAGAACACAATTAAGTCTCACAGTGAGGTCTAAGGTAAATAAAACATAGACGTAACAGATGCCGCTAACTAGCTAGCGAGCCTGGGAAACAGCCCGCGAACTCCGGAGCTTCCATAGAAAGTCTACTTATTGACAAACAATTGACTTAAAATATAGCTCCATATATTGACACTGTTATTTACAAAAACTTATTTTAATTGGCTGTTAATAATCCACGGCGTATTTACCGATTGTTTTCCACGATGCCAGATCACATTCACTCCATGCGTGCATTACCAGGCTCAACCAGAATCGCTAACCTTACAATTCTCCACACCGTGCCATCTAGTGGGCAAAAGTTGTAACTGGTAGTTACGGACTTCATTCTTTTCTATGTTTTCTGAACTAAAACAACCCTTGCTTTGTAGCTTGTCCTGTGGGGAATATATTTTATTTACCTCCTGGCTACATATATATTGTAGTATATGTTGGTATAAGTCTTTTCATGTGGTTGTCATAGCTGCTGGCTCCTTTCTCCCTTCTTCTTCTTCTTCTTCTTCTGCAATATTGAGTGAGACGCCAAAAGCATACAACGCTATCAGCCAACTAACTAACAGCAGCCATTATAATGACAAATTACAATAGTGTTCTTCGTTTGGTTATTGATTGGTCGGCTATTGTCATTAACATGCCGGTGATATATTGAAGTATTTAAAAGGACACTGATTTGCATGAAAATCTCCTCTGCAGTGGCTTTAATGTTCCTTAACTGACAAAATGGATTGGGGGGGGGGGGGGACTACACAAGAGATTCTGTGGCATTCAACAATTTTCTCATTATTCATTTTGGATTTGTAAAATCACAGTATTAGAGAGGCGCAGCCCTGTACATGAAAATGCACAACAGGAGAGGGAGATGGTCGTAAATCATATATCTACCTCATGGATAGACTAGTTTTAATATTGGAGAACATAAAAAATACATTTAGGCCTAAATGAATATAAATTTAATAATCCTACACATTAATACTGCATGATCTTGTCATGAATATTTTAGGTTATTCAGTGTTTTTAAATTAGAAAATATAGCCAATATACTTAAAGATAACAAAAAAAAAAAAGAATTTTCACCCCAAAGATCACTGGAAAATGATTGCACATTAAAATGCACTTTATTAATTCATGCTCTACATTTAACCCATCACAAAACATACTGTAGCTAGGAACAGTGGGCAACCACCATGCAGCGCCCGGGGACTAACTCCAGTTCTTCTTTCCATTGCCTTGCTCAGGGGCACAGACAGGAGTATTAACCCTAACATGCATGTCTTTTTGATGGTGGGAGGAAACCAGTGCAGCCAGAGAAAACCCAGGCAGGCACGGGGAGAACAAGCAAACTCCACACAGAAAGGACCTGGGACGGCCTGGGGTTCGAACCCAGGACCTATTTGCTGTGACACAACAGTGTGAAACGATGGGCCACCGTGCTCCCATTCCTTCTCTTTTTGTCAACTCTAAAAATAATCCCTTGCACACTCATCAGATAATGCAAACAGAAGAAATAATGTCATGGTGCCCCTATCTAATACAGGCAAACCCCCACACAGTGGAAGCAGTGAGACCTTCACCAGAAGGTTTTATACCTGTATGTCAGATCAGACATCAGTGACTTCAATTTCTGAATTAAAAAGTTCCTCCTCTTTTTTTGGGGGGGGGGGTTCCCCCCCTTTTTCTCCCCAATTGTACTTGGCCAATTACCCCCACTCTTCCGAGCCGTCCCGGTCACTGCTCCACCCCCTCTGCCGATCCAGGGAGGGCTGCAGACTATCACATGCCTCCTCCGATATGCGTGGAGCCACCAGCCACTTCTTTTCACCTGATAGTGAGGAGTTTTACCAGGGGGATGTAGCGCATGGGAGGATCACGCTATTCCCCCCAGTTCCCCCGAACAGGTGCCCCGACCAACCAGAGGAGGCGCTAGTGCAGCGACCAGGACACTTACCCACATCCGGCTTCCCACCCACAGACACGGCCAATTGTGTCTGTGGGGATGCCTGACCAAGCCGGAGGCAACATGGGGATTCGAATCGGCGATACCCATGTTGGTAGGCAATGGAATAGACGACTACGCTACCCGGACGCCTGCTCAAGTGCACTCTTGCAGAGATGGTGGACACCGTAGATATGATACCAGCCACCCTTCAGTCGCCAGCTGAAACACTAGGGATTGAACAAGCAATCTTTCGGTTATCAGTCGGCCTCTTTACTTCAAGGCCATCCTGTCACCCTCATCGCACTCCCAGACATAATAATTCCCCCTTATGACTCAGTCACGTTTTCACGTTCAAGGGGGAAATAAAGACGAGGGGATATTAGGAGAATTGAGGAAGTATCTGGAGGGCGGACGTCTCTGCTGATAGATTGATGTCCAGCTATAAATTACACATGATGCCACTGCAGGGGGCGTTCTGTCGAATGATGCCGAGGCATCTGTTTGCCCTCTATGTGCTCCAGTGATCCACGAACGACCGAGGCGAGCCAGTTCAGAGACAGATGGAGCGGTTCCTGTTGTGATGAGTTGTGCCTGTGTCAGAAGGAGAGGCTTAACATTTTATCCACACAGACAGTCAATCACTCTGCTCTCCCTCTCCCAAGAATTCCCTTTCCCTCCCTTTTTCTGGATAATTTTACGGTCCGGTCATCATCTACTATTATTTCTTTTGGCTGCTCCCGTTAGGGGTCGCCACAGCGGATCATCCGTATCCATCTCTTCCCGTCCTCTGCATCTTCCTCTGCCATGCCAATCACCTGCATGTCCTCCCTCACCACATCCATAAACCTCCTCTTTGGCCTTCCTCTTTTCCTGTTCCCTGGCAGCTCCGTATTCAGCATCCTTCTCCCAATATACCCAGCATCTCTCCTCCACACATGTCCAAGCCAATCTTGCCGGTGCGCTCATCATAAAGACTTTTATTTGTTGTTTGTTTCCTGACATTTAATGAGGCAATTATTATCTCCTTTTTGCAATCTTGAATGAAGGTGTTTCAGATCTATGAAGCCCCTGCAAAGTGGAAGTTATCCTCCAAACACAGACAAAATTCACTGGATATCTATTTCCACTTATGACTTAACACTTTGCAAGGAAACCATGCTGACACTTAGATTCTGATTTTTTTTGGTGGGAGGGATTCCCTCCCCCCTTTTTTCTCCCCAGTTGTACCTGGCCAATCACCCTGCTCTCTGAGCTGTCCCGGTCTCTGCTCCACCCCCTCTGCCGATCCGGGGAGGGCTGCAGACTACCACATGCCTCCCCCGATACACGTGGATTCGCTAGCTGCTTCTTTTCACCTGACAGTGAGAAGCTTTGCCAGAGGGACGTAGCACGTGGGAGGATCACGCTATTCCCCCCAGTTCCCCCTCCCCACTGAACAGGTGCCCCGACCGACCAGAGGAGGCGCTAGCGGAGTGACCAGGACACACATACCCACATTCGACTTCCCACCCGCAGACACGGCCAATTGTGTCTGTAGGGACGCCTGACCAAGCCAGGGGTAACACAGGGATTCGAACCAGCAATCCCTGTGTTGGTATGCAATGGGATAGACTGCTATGCTACCTGGACACCCGACGCTTAGATTTTTTATATGAAAATACAAAAAACAAAACAAAAACTGATGGCCTTTTATTGGAGTTGGTTAAATGTCCCTGCTTTCAAATTTTGTGTGACCCCCCTCCCCCCCAGTAGTCACAGCAATAAAGGAACATTAAGTATTAGACAATGAACGTTCCCCAAAACTAACATTGAACATGTTTCAA
This sequence comes from Lampris incognitus, assembly GCF_029633865.1. Classification (NCBI taxonomy): domain Eukaryota; kingdom Metazoa; phylum Chordata; class Actinopteri; order Lampriformes; family Lampridae; genus Lampris; species Lampris incognitus. The sequence continues at coordinate 17,584,062 of NC_079223.1, forward strand.
CTGAAACAGTTCGTGTAACTGCCCGTATCTATGTTGAGAAGTCTGCTGGGTTTCATTATCAAGCCGATCAACATGATATGAAATACCGCCCACACACCACTGCTTAAAACAGCTGGCCATGCCTTGCAGATGTGGCATGCCTGTCATGTCCCGAGAGAAAAACACATCGCCAATAAACGGTTGATCGACGTGACAAAGCCTCCGGGGGAGCTGGGGGTGTACACACAGAGTGAGATTGAAGACTCATTAAAAAAATCCCCAAAAAAAAAAATCCACAATTTTCTTTTGTTATTTTAAACCGAACAAGGGCGTCTATCTCCAGGCAGCAAGAAAACACCTACCGTCGAGTCTTAAAGTGCTCAGACGAAACATGCAGCAGTACAGCCGGTACACGGGCCTTGGTGTGTTGGGAGCCCTTAGATGCAAATTCACAGGGGAAACAGCAGCCATCAATTGAAGCCTGGTCAGTGTCAGGCAGGGCGCTGGAAATTACAGCAGACTGTGTCATGCTGCTCGGTATCAACGGGTAGGGGCCGGCGCTTTTACTGCGTCTGGAGATGCCTGGTTGGTCCCAGGGCGAATATAACAGCAGACGCGGTCAACTCTCAGCATTAAAGCTCATCATTTAATGAACCGACTGTCGTCTCTGGTTTCTAAGAGGTCTTGGGAGTATTGAGGAGATGGCTGAAATAAACGGCAGAAAATGACATCAGTAGTGAAATGACGGGGGGGGGGGCTTTAATCATAGCAGAGCTCTGCTGGAGGTGTCTGGGGGGTCTATTTCGGTGCACGTTATGTTTTCCCTTTGCTTGATGTAGCGTGGTCATTACCATAAAAGCACCATAGTGAAATAGGGAAGGGGTATACAGGTGATGTAGGCATAGCGGCAACCATAACATCGCCTTTGTCTTGTGGGGCAGTTCCCATGGAAGCAGCTTATTGCGCGTTCAGAAAGTCGCCAGGGACTGACTGATGACTAAAATGCAGAAAAATATCTTTGAGGCAGATTGTCAGATTTACACCTTATCCTGGCCTACAACCATTTCAGTAGATTTGGAAATGTGTTTAGGGATTCAATATGAATCTATTCATTTGCTGTTGTATTTTTTGTCTGCTGTATTTAGCCTCAAAGCATTATTTCTGGGTTGCACACTGGCTCCTTTGTTATAGCTTGACCCATCTCACCCCTCGTAAACATTGGCTGGTATGGACATTGAATACCTCCACACGACATTCCTGTTATTCAACCAGCTGGTAGCTGATGAATAGCCACAGTAGTGGCTCTCTGCTCAGCTCACTTGAGGTTTAGGGCACACCCACCATCTGTCATAATTTTTCCCTAGGCGCTTGTGCACTAGTGTTACGTAATACAAGTGATCATTCAGAGATCTCGTATGCCTACTTTGAAATTGGAGGGTGGGGTTAATGGGTATGGACAGGTTGTATTCTTATTTTAATTTAGATTTCTTATTAGGTGCCTCGTCCCTCTGTGGTTGCAAGGGGGAGACAATACTATGGAGTGCACCCCTAATATACCTCGGAGGCAGGATTAGCAAGGCAAACTAAAACAAAACTGCCTTGATGGTTTTTTCATCATCAGAATCTTATTCAGCATTTGGGTTGACGTTGGTATATGAATGTTTTATGAATTTAATCAAAGGCGCACAGGAAAATTGATCGCATTTTGGGCCCCTAATGCAGAAACCCCAGACAAATTTGGCATTATGAAAAATCATAACCAGAGACATGCTGACACGCTACAGGGTGTACCTGACCCTTCAGCTCTATTTTCACTCATGAATATATATTGAAACATTTCCTTAACACTGGAAGATCACTGGGAAGACAAATGCCCTAAAGGTATATGTTCAGCTCAAGCAGCATTAGGGCTCAAAGACATCAGTCTATTGGTCTGTATATCATGACCTCCATTATAGCCATTTTAGTCATTTTTCATGTGATCCAGCTGAATCTTCGCTACTCATTGGTGTGGACTGGAAGACACAACACCTTGTATTTCTTTGTTTAATATGAGCTCCAAAGAGAAGAGTCATTTCAATCCTCTGATGAATTCACAAATGGGGGGGGGGATCCAGGTAACATAGTGGTCCATTCCATTGCATACCAACACGGGGCTCTCTGGATCGCATCCCCGTGTTGCCTCTGGCTTGGTCGGGCCTCCCTGCAGACACAATTGGCCGTGTCTGCGGGGTGGGAAGCCGGATGTGGGTATTTGTACTGGTCGCTGAACTAGCGCCTCCTCTGGTCGGTCAGGGGCGCCTGGTTGCGGCACCTTTTTGGGGGGAGAGGGGGATCTGGGAGGAATAGCGTGATCCTCCCACGCGCTACATCCCCCTGGCGAAACTCCTCACTGTCAGGTGAAAAGAAGCAGCTGGCGACTCCACATGTATCGGAGGAGATGTGTGGTAATCTGCAGCCCTCCCCCGGACCGGCAGAGGGGGTGAGCAGCGACCAGGACAGCTCAGAAGAGTGGGGGGAAAAGGGAGAAAAATATCCACACAAAAAAAAAATTTCACAAATGTACACTACCGTTCAAAAGTTTGGGATCACCCAAACAATTTTGTGTTTTCCATGAAAAGTCACACTTATTCACCACCATATGTTGTGAAATGAATAGAAAATAGAGTCAAGACATTGACAAGGTTAGAAATAATGATTTGTATTTGAAATAAGATTTTTTTTACATCAAACTTTGCTTTCGTCAAAGAATCCTCCATTTGCAGCAATTACAGCATTGCAGACCTTTGGCATTCTAGCTGTTAATTTGTTGAGGTAATCTGGAGAAATTGCACCCCACGCTTCCAGAAGCAGCTCCCACAAGTTGGATTGGTTGGATGGGCACTTCTTTGAGCAGATTGAGTTTCTGGAGCATCACATTTGTGGGGTCAATTAAACGCTCAAAATGGCCAGAAAAAGAGAACTTTCATCTGAAACTCGACAGTCTATTCTTGTTCTTAGAAATGAAGGCTATTCCATGCGAGAAATTGCTAAGAAATTGAAGATTTCCTACACCGGTGTGTACTACTCCCTTCAGAGGACAGCACAAACAGGCTCTAACCAGAGTAGAAAAAGAAGTGGGAGGCCGCGTTGCACAACTGAGCAAGAAGATAAGTACATTAGAGTCTCTAGTTTGAGAAACAGACGCCTCACAGGTCCCCAACTGGCATCTTCATTAAATAGTACCTGTTAGAGCCTGTTTGTGCTGTCCTCTGAAGGGAGTAGTACACACCGGTGTAGGAAATCTTCAATTTCTTAGCAATTTCTCGCATGGAATAGCCTTCATTTCTAAGAACAAGAATAGACTGTCGAGTTTCAGATGAAAGTTCTCTTTTTCTGGCCATTTTGAGCGTTTAATTGACCCCACAAATGTGATGCTCCAGAAACTCAATCTGCTCAAAGAAGTGCCCATCCAACCAATCCAACTTGTGGGAGCTGCTTCTGGAAGCGTGGGGTGCAATTTCTCCAGATTACCTCAACAAATTAACAGCTAGAATGCCAAAGGTCTGCAATGCTGTAATTGCTGCAAATGGAGGATTCTTTGACGAAAGCAAAGTTTGATGTAAAAAAAATCTTATTTCAAATACAAATCATTATTTCTAACCTTGTCAATGTCTTGACTCTATTTTCTATTCATTTCACAACATATGGTGGTGAATAAGTGTGACTTTTCATGGAAAACACGAAATTGTTTGGGTGATCCCAAACTTTTGAACGGTAGTGTATCTTCATCTGTTTTTTCTATGTTCTATAAAAACGTTGCTGCTGTATTGTCTTGGACATGGCTCTCCCTCTCTCCTCTGCTTTTGTTCTTCATCACATGAAATGTGTGTCCTGTCAAAGAATCCTTTTTTTAAACATTTAGTGAAACACTCGGAGGTGCAATAATGTGTTCAAATTCCAAAATGAGACATCTATCAATCAATCAAACTTGTTTTGGACTCTCACCGTTACTCATAAATACCTACCTTACATACTGTCTACCTGTTGTGTGCCTGCCTGTGCGGTGAGCACTGATGGTTAATACGCTCCAGTCAAGCAATAAAATCCTCGCTGCGTACTACACTGACAGAGAAATCTGTGTTCCCCCTCTGACAGTGCTCATACGTACCAGTGGACATTGCACGCAAGCTTGTGTACCGTCATCCATAAATTCCTCTGCTGGTGGCAGGGCCTTTTCCCTACCGGGCCGCGTTCTTGTGGAATAACCTGCCTGCTGCCATCAGACAATCAGAGTCTGTCGAGTCCTTTAAATCCAGACTTAAAACTCATCTTTTTGCCTTAGCCTTCACAACCTGTACTGCATGGCGGGTCAGTTTCTGTCTCAATGAATTTACCTACCACTTTTCTACCCACGAGATTATAGAGTATAGATTATTCACTATTGCAAACTCCTCTCTTCTCTCACGTCTTTTCTCTCTCTGAATTTTGTCTTCTCCTTTCTCTTCTCCTGTGTGTGAATGGTGTGATGTGAGTATCCCCCGTGTGCACGTGCAGTCTGTCCTCCTCCCAGGTCTCCATGGTGAAGGTGGTCGCCACTTGGACACTGCTTGGCATCCCCCTCATCACATTTTTTTTTATAAATCTTCTAAATCCATATAAGTGTGGATCCATATCATGGCCCTGTGATGGCCTGGCAGCCTGTCCAGGGTGTCTCCCCACCTGCCGCCCAGTGACTGCTGGGATAGGCTCCAGCATCCCCGTGACCCTGAGAGCAGGATAAGCGGTTTGGATAATGGATGGAATGAAATGGATAATTGTGTTATCCTGTTTTGATGTTACATCCTTCTCTCACTAAGATGTGTAACTATTTTTTTTTCTTTTTTACATGGTGATGGTGGTCACATGGTACGGGTCCTGGGCTGCTCCAGTGGCATCAGGACACTGCTTGGCATCCTCCTCATCATATTCTTCATATATTTTATAATTCCATTATAATTCTGTTATCCGCCTTCAATGTTGTATTGTGTAAATTGTGTAAACACAACATCCACTGCACGTTGTCCGTCTTGGGAGAGCGATCCCTCCTCTGTTGTTCTCCCTGAGGTTTCTTCCCATTTTTTCTCCCTGTTAAAGGTTTTTTTTAAGGAGTTGTTCCTTATCCGATGAGAGGGGCCAAGGCCAGGATGCTATCTTGCTGTAAAGCCCCCTGAGGCAAATTTGTAATTTGTGATACTGGGCTATACAAATAAACTGACTTGACTTGATGCTGTGGGATGTCAGTTCCACCACTGCAGCTGAGAGAACGAGGATTTGTGTTTGGTTTTTTTTAAAGCATCTTTAGAGTACGGCAGAGATTAGAAACCCAAGCTAAACTAGGCTGCTGGTTTTCCGTCTGCCAACTGACATCAAAATATGCCACTTGACGGACAGAAAGCTACGTCTCATTACCGCCCCAGAGATACAAAAATGATCGGCAACAACTGCAGGCGTTTTTCATATGCCATGTCTGCTGCAGACTGATAAAGTTGAAAATGTTGAGTAACAAACATATAGTCCCCATTCTTTCTCCCCTCCTCTCCTCCATTGTCTTTGTTTTCTCTCCCTCCTTGCCACCAGATACACCAAAATGAAGACGGCCACCAACATCTACATCTTCAACCTGGCCCTGGCCGATGCCTTGACCACCAGCACACTGCCTTTTCAAAGCGTCAACTACCTGATGGGGTCTTGGCCGTTCGGAGACGTGCTGTGCAAGATGGTGTCCTCCATCGACTATTATAACATGTTCACCTCCATCTTCACTCTCACCACCATGAGTATTGACCGCTACATCGCTGTATGCCACCCTGTCAAGGCACTAGACTTCAGAACCCCGCGCAACGCCAAGATAGTCAATATCTGCAACTGGATTCTCTCCTCGGCCATGGGGCTGCCTGTAATGTTCATGGCCACCACCACCGTAAGCTACCACGGCTGTGAGTACACACACATATAAATACACACATACACACACACACATACACACACACGACTTTACCAGGGTTACTGAAGGATGTTTTTTTCATGTGAAGTACAAATATGAAAAGTCAGTTCAGCGTCAGCAGTTCCAGTACATAATATTTGGCTCATACTTGAAGTCATACTTGCAGTTTTTTGCAAAGTGTGCAACAACCACAACAACTCTGAGGGGGTTTGAAAATCAGAAAATATTGCATATTCCATTAATTGAGTACATTTCAGCTGTAAATGTTAATTTTCATATGCTGGATTGGGGAGACATGTATTCGTCATTGATTTCCGTGGATCCCAATCAGGTCGTCTGCCAGATTGTTGTTTGCATTCAGCTGTTGTGTCAGGTCTAAAACAGCTCTGATTGGAGGCATTAAAAAACAGTGGGCGAATGTAATTAACTACTCCACAGAATAGAAAAGCAGTAGAAGTCTTGAGTTTCCCTAAAAACAGATATACAGACGGGTGACCAAATAAAGGAAAAACCTGAATGCTTGACCCCTACATTGTGAGGGTCTGAGGGGCTCTGTTATGCTGTAGGGGGGGGGGGCATTTTCCTGGTATGGTTTGGGTCCAGTTATCCCCTGAGAGGGAAGGGTCACTGCAAATCAATACAAAGTTATTCTGAGTGGGAGTGGTCTCTTCCAGGATGACAATGCCCCCATCCACAGGGCACGAGGGGCCACTGAATGGTTTGATGAGGATGAAAATTATGTAAATCATATGCTATAACCGTCACAGTCATCAGATCTCAACCCAGCTGAACACCTAAGAGAGATTTTGGACCGACATGTTAGACAGTGCTCTCTACTACCATCATCCAAACACCAAATAAGGGAATATTGGGAAGAATGGTGTTCATCCCTCCAGGAGAGTTCAGAGACTTGCAGAATCTATGACAAGGAGCACTGAAACTGTTCTGGAGACTCATCGTGGACCAACACCTTACTAAGACACTTAATGTTGACTTTTCCTTTATTTTGTCATCCGTCTGTAGTGTATTGGGGAGACAGATCAATATGACTGGACAATCTTGTACAAAAACTGCTTAGTCAGAATATTGATCTTATTCCACTTTTTTTTTTCTTGATGTAAGATGATTTCACTTAGTGGAGTTTCAGATTTTGCCGTTCAGTTAGCTATGGACTGATGACTAACATGAGCAAACATGGCTAGGGAGCTAACCACGTAGACAGTCCTCTCTGACCGGGTCCCTATATATAATTTTCTTGATGGGGGGGAACATTTGCCAGTGAAAGTGCTCAGGAGTAAGTCCTGCTTGCTGGCTTTTTGAGGAGTGAGAGCACTTAGAAATCCACAGCTATTTTGATGATGACACTTTGGAGGAAGGCTGATGCTTAAACATCCATCCATCCATTATCCAAGCTGCTTATCAGAAGTCGGGTTGCGGGGATGCTGGAGCCTATCCCAGCAGTCATTGGGCGGCAGGCGGGGAGACACCCTGCAAAGGCCGCCAGTCCATCACAGGGCAGACACATTCACACCTAGGGACAATTTAATATGGACGATTCACCTGACCTACATGTCTTTGGACTGTGGGAGGAAACCGGACGACCTGGGATGGCCCCCAAAGTTGGACAACCCCTGGATTTGAACTCAGGACCTTCTTGCTGTGAGGCAACCATGCTAACCACCGCACCACCGTGCCGCCCGTGCTTAAACATATTATTTTATTATCAAGGTAGGATGTTAAATCCTTACTTTGGTTGATTCAACCTCATGGAATTTGATGTAAAAAACATCATTCAGGATAGCGCACAATAGGAAAATGAAATCCCATGTGGTCGATATGGTCGTCTGTGGTGACAGACAGAAAAAAATATGTAGTCTAACATCATTCTTTCATGTAGACAAATCACAGACATTTTGTAAAGTGATGACCTGTGATGCAGTTTTGAGATAGAAGCTGTAAGTGAAATCATGTGGCGCTGCCGACTTTTGGAGCAGGGATAGGAGTGTGACAAACCTTTGAAAAACACTTCCAATCATTGATTTTACAATATGCAACCAAGTATGTATATGTTTATGTGTTCCTGTCTGTGTGTGTGTGCGCGCATGTGGGTGCACGTGTGTGTGTGCGTGCGTGTGTTACTGTATTTCCTTTCCTCCGACCGTGCAACAGCCACCGGCATGATTGACTGCACGCTGTCATTCCCCCGTCCAACTTGGTACTGGGAGACCCTGCTGAACATCTGTGTTTTCATCTTTGCCTTCGTCATGCCAGTGGTCATCATCACTGTCTGCTATGGACTCATGATCCTGCGACTCAAGAGTGTGCGCATGCTGTCTGGTTCCAAGGTAGTGACAAATGTAACGTTTCTTTTCGAATCAGACAGGCCACATTTTCCAAAACAGCCAATCAAACAAAAACACATTCTACAGGGCGTCCGGGTAGCGTAGCGGTCTATTCCGTTGCCTACCAACACGGGGATCGCCGGTTCGAATCCCCGTGTTACCTCCGGCTTGGTCGAGCGTCCCTGCCAACACAATTGGCCGTGTCTGCAGGTAGGAAGCCGGATGTGGGTATGTGTCCTGGTCGCTGCACTAGCGCCTCCTCTGGTCGGTCGGGGCGCCTGTTCGGGGGGGAGGGGGAACTGGGGGGAATAGCGTGATCCTCCCATGCGCTACATCCCCCTGGCGAAACGCCTCACTGTCAGTTGAAAAGAAGCAACTGGCGACTCCACATGTATCGGAGGAGGCATGTGGAAGTCTGCAGGCCACCCCGGATCAGCAGAGGGGGTGGAGCAGCGACCGGGACGGCTCAGAGGGCAGGGTGATGGCCAGGTACAATTGGGGAGAAAAGGGGGGGGGGGGTCCAAAAAACACCCAAAACAAAACCACGTTCTACATTGTGTTAATATGTACACACACACTCATACACAAACACCAAACACACGTCTATAGTGTATAGGTGTGACGGTAACAAGTTGTAGAAAATATTTTTATCAATTCCACAAAAGCATGCAAATCTTGAAGTATTAGGATTTAGAAAGGAGTGTCTTCTCAGGTCTCATTCTTGAACCATTTTCCCAGCCAAATCAGCAAAAAAAAGTACAAATGGAAAGTCAGTGCTCTTGTCCTGCTTGCAAAGGTGCCCGCGGTGTTAAGCAATCGATGTGATCATTCCACTGAAAATATCTGATATCTCTGTACGCAACAGAATGCTGTCATGAGCAGGCATGCCAATACTGTACGCTCATTTCAAAGAAAAGCTATTTAGGAAAATCCAATTCAGCCTGAGGATCTGGCTCATTTGCATTAAGGGTGAAAACCTTGACATTGTGACAATCACACGAGCAAATCCTATTGTGAATGTGTTAAGGTGCAAGTAGGAAAATCAAAGTCCTGTTTTTTCAGGTGTGATGCTGGCTTTGTCTATCTTTTCTTTGTAAGACTCTCTGTTGCCTTTCTTTCCCCCTCCTCTGACTCCCTCCCCCTTGTGCCCCCCCCATGCTTCTTGTCTCACCACTTTCCTCCTCTTTTTCTCCTCCTCTGCTCATATCCCTCCCTATCTGTGCCCTACCACCTCTCCTCCTCTGTCTAGTCTGAAAAACAACTTCCTATCAGCCCTGATTCTCACATGAGATCAGGACATTAGTCTGAAGGAGGCTCACAGAGCAAAGTTATAACAAGGATCTATCACAGCAATGACAAGACAGAGAAGGAATAAGACGGGGGGTGGGGGTGGGGGGGAATACAGCCGGAAAAAGACAAAAAACACAGGGAAGAAGGGAAAAGATATAGAAGACCGAGAGACATTGTCCACTCTGCTTCCAGGCTAATAAGCCAGTCTGTCAAAGACAACAACATCTGGTGACTATAACAGGGTCTCCTTAAAGAGTACCAGCATGCTGTTCACCTTTGAGGGTTATTCGACAGACAGATTTGGGTTTTGAGAGGAAGATAAGTGAGTTAAACACCGATAACTGAGGTCATTTTGCAGCCTGCAACACTGTTGTTCTTTGGTACAGAGAAACAGGTGATCTTATACACTACCGTTCAAAAGTTTGGGATCACCCAAACAATTTCTTGTTTTCCATGAAAAGTCACACTTATTCACCACCATATGTTGTGAAATGAATAGAAAATAGAGTCAAGACATTGACAAGGTAAGAAATAATGATTTGTATTTGAAATAAGATTTTTTTTTACATCAAACTTTGCTTTCGTCAAAGAATCCTCCATTTGCAGCAATTACAGCATTGCAGACCTTTGGCATTCTAGCTGTTAATTTGTTGAGGTAATCTGGAGAAATTGCACCCCACGCTTCCAGAAGCAGCTCCCACAAGTTGGATTGGTTGGATGGGCACTTCTTTGAGCAGATTGAGTTTCTGGAGCATCACATTTGTGGGGTCAATTAAACGCTCAAAATGGCCAGAAAAAGAGAACTTTCATCTGAAACTCGACAGTCTATTCTTGTTCTTAGAAATGAAGGCTATTCCATGCGAGAAATTGCTAAGAAATTGAAGATTTCCTACACCGGTGTGTACTACTCCCTTCAGAGGACAGCACAAACAGGCTCTAACAGGTACTATTTAATGAAGATGCCAGTTGGGGACCTGTGAGGCGTCTGTTTCTCAAACTAGAGACTCTAATGTACTTATCTTCTTGCTCAGTTGTGCAACGCGGCCTCCCACTTCTTTTTCTACTCTGGTTAGAGCCTTTTTGTGCTGTCCTCTGAAGGGAGTAGTACACACCGGTGTAGGAAATCTTCAATTTCTTAGCAATTTCTCGCATGGAATAGCCTTCATTTCTAAGAACAAGAATAGACTGTCGAGTTTCAGATGAAAGTTCTCTTTTTCTGGCCATTTTGAGCGTTTAATTGACTCCACAAATGTGATGCTCCAGAAACTCAATCTGCTCAAAGAAGTGCCCATCCAACCAATCCAACTTGTGGGAGCTGCTTCTGGAAGCGTGGGGTGCAATTTCTCCAGATTACCTCAACAAATTAACAGCTAGAATGCCAAAGGTCTGCAATGCTGTAATTGCTGCAAATGGAGGATTCTTTGACGAAAGCAAAGTTTGATGTAAAAAAAATCTTATTTCAAATACAAATCATTATTTCTAACCTTGTCAATGTCTTGACTCTATTTTCTATTCATTTCACAACATATGGTGGTGAATAAGTGTGACTTTTCATGGAAAACACAAAATTGTTTGGGTGATCCCAAACTTTTGAACGGTAGTGTATGTCTGCAGCACTTCGCTAGCATCACTATAACGCACGTAGTTTACAAGCGTCACTTTATTACAAAACCAATTTTTCAACCCTTCACTTCTCTCATCCTTTTCTTTTCTCCTCCTTCTGGCTTCTGTTTGACCTTTCCTTTTCACTTCCCCCTCCTCCTCCTGGAGCTCCTCAACCTAATCCTCCTGGACGTCTGTCCCGCCTCTCCTGCTCACCTCACCTCCTCTATTCCCTCTTCATCATTACCGGTCTCTCTCCCCTCTACCATCCCCTCCTCTTTTTGTCTTTATCCTCCCCACTCCTCAACTTTCCCTCCTTCATTGCTCTCTTATTCTCACTCATCCTCCATTCCTCCTCCATCACCTTTAATCCTTTAATGCACCCCCCACACCCCCCCACACACACAAATGATCAGTAACTGTATTTCACCATTTCATCACCATTAAATCTAGCAGTTCCATTTTCATATGGTCAGGCAGAATCCTAAAGTTACAACCCTGAGCAAACCATTGCCCTTTTTGATGCTCTCTCTTGCAGACATATTTACAACTATGGCTAATCCCCAAAGGGCTTTAGCATTTGCATATTTAAATGATTACTGCCTGGTAGGATTTCCCCAGGAAATATGCATAGCGTTTTACATCTTCACCAAAGCAGCTAAAAATGAAGGGAAATGGTAGGTAGCATCAAGCATGAAGAAGAAGCAAAGCTGTCATGGCAAGCAGTAAAAGGTCTTATAACATATAGCAAAATGAGATGTTAGAAGTTCTTTACTACCAGGTACGACAACATCCCCCAGATCCAACTATGGTTTCTTTTCAGCGTTGGGTAAGGCCTTTAATAAAATACAGCACTGCAGTCTCCAGGTGGACTTGATATCATTTCAAATCTCTGGCGTTTCGAGTATTTAAACAACAATGTCGCTACCAGCATGTCGTAGGTGTTACCAAAATTAAAAAGGCAATTGTCAGGATTGTAGCTTTAGGTTACCAACTTTCTACAAAATATTCCACCCCTGCACCACAGGAGAAGGACAGAAACCTGCGGCGGATCACCCGCATGGTCCTGGTGGTGGTGGCCGTCTTCGTTGTTTGCTGGACACCCATCCACATCTATGTCATCCTCAAGGCTATGGTCAACATCCCCAACTCACTGCTGCAGACGGTCACCTGGCACTTCTGCATCGCGCTGGGCTACACCAACAGGTGGGAATACGCATGTACATGTATATGCAGTTGAGAAATTATATATATATATATATATGTGTGTGTGTGTGTGTGTGTGTGTGTGTGTGTGTGTGTGTGTGTGTGTGTGTGTGTGTGTGTGTGTGTTCAATAATAACAAGAAAACCCTTTGCTCAATAATTTGCTTGAATCAAGTGAATTTTAGTCAATGATTCAAGTGAGATTTGAGACTCAGTCCTGGATGCTGGAGATTTTTTGCAGTGTTTTACACACACGGACACACCAGGACTGTCGATCAACTAATTAATCACACAATTTGCTGTGATTGATTGCTTTTTTTTCTTCATAACACTGAAGCTTGTAATAATGTAAAATCAGGGAATTAATGTAGAATCAACATAAAGTTGGTGTATGGCTTTCTTCTTCTTAAATTCAAATATTATCGTTTCATTGCATCTTTTGAACTTTGAACACCGATTCACTCCTGTGAACTACAGATTTCCCATAAAACCGTCAAAATTAACTGTCAACTTGAAAGGCATATTTCTTGCATTCGCTTACAGAAGTAATAACAAAGCCAGGCCTATACGTTAAAATGTCTGTTGAAACCATCAAGGGCATTAAGATTAGATATCAACTTCGAAGGGAATAATTTCTTGTTTGCAGTAAAATAAATAATAACAAAAAAAACGTGTTCCATGTTCAAGTGCCAGTTGGATTTAAAGTGTCGTGAATTCACGACGTTCGTTACATGTTCATTACGCGTTCATCGTGGTGCATCACAGAACCCCATATGTGCTCCAATGGCGCAGCACAGCACTAGAATATCTAATGTTTATGTGACTTATGATGTTTGTTTTTCTTTCCCTTTTGCATCTGTCCAAGTGGGAGAGTGCTGCTGGCGTCGTGTGCGGCTGCCGTTTCTCCCTCTCGTAGCCCCCCTTCCCATCCACCCCAGTATGCCTTTGTTATGTTTATCTGTCGTCTTGTTTCACCCCGTTTATTGTAAAGCGACTTTGAGTATTAGAAGAGCGCTCTATGAGATTGATTTATTATTATTAATATTCTCCATGAGGGGATGAGGGCTGGAAACAAATAAAGCCTACCGTGTGAGAAAGCAGAGACGGAGGTTACGCACTGCAACCAATCGCGGATCCCAGAGGTTAAACAGTCTGACGGTGATTGAGCCTCTGCGGACAACGGCCAATATTTCGGGGCTTCTGTTGTAGCTGCTCGCTTCCGTTTCCTATGAAGACTTCCTCTTCCGTGCACCTGTCGTTGTTTGTAGTCGGATTAGCAATGTGAGACGCGAGAGTGCAGTACGAGTTGAGAGACGACGTCAACGACCGGATTGTTTCACAATTAGTCGACACTAGTGGAACGTTTCTCCACACAATACACAAACATCGATACTTTTTGTACGTGTTTTATATCCAGGCAACTTTTCGGCTAGCAGCGTTCCACCTCTCTCGCGCCCCACACAGACTTACTAACATGCGACCAAAGCGCCCGCTTCCGGCAAGATGGCGGGCTGAGTGGGTGTAGGTACATCGTCCTTGTTGCTAGCTTCGGTGTTCGTCGTCTTATCTTTACCTATTTTCCAAGATTTCACTTCCTTTTCTTTGTTTGGCATTTTTAGATTCGTAATCCAAAATTTATTTAAGGGGAATAACATCCTTATTTAATACTATTGGGGAACTTTAGGATGCTCTGGCAAGAACACCGCCAATATTTATTTTCCTAGGATGAATCCGGAAAGTCCCCGCCCTTAGGCGCTAGGATTGGCCGGATCTGCCCATAAATCAACTTTCTGGATTCATCCTGGGAAAAAAAAATATTAGTGTACTGGGCGCGCTTCTACTTAATGACTACGTGATGGAGGCTACTAATGCCGGGCCCGATAAACGAAGTGTCAACGAGCTAGATAGAGCTCCCATATTCGGAAATGGGTATGGGCAAATGAGAGTTCTGCAGCTGAGTCCGTTCTCACTGCAAGAAACACCCTGGGCACCAGATTTGATAAGCAAGAAAAAAAGGTGGAAGGTATCAATACTCAGATTAAGGAAAATAGTGCAATGATGGGCAGCGTGGCTACAGCATTGGAATTCAATGCGGCGGAACCCAAAAAATGCAAAATTAAAGTAACTGCTTTGGAAGAGAAAGTGGCAGCTCTGGAAAAAGAAAATACCGGCCTTAAAGAAATATCGGACGAATATGAAAGGTACAGCAGGCGGTGGAATCTGAGAATAAAACAATATAAAAGAAACTGTAAATGAAAACACAAGGGAAGAGGTGATTACTACTGAGGCTGCACCGCAATGGGCACAGAAGATGGATGAAATAGCAAGACACTATTCATCTGGTGGGGAGAAAGAAGGAGAAGAGAACACATGGGGTCATTATCCAATTTGTCAAACGTCAACACAGAGATGGGATTGGGAGAATGACGAAGGAGTCGGAAATACGCAGGAAAGCGGGGGTTCGCTTTACTGAAGACTTAACCATGGCAGATAAACAGACTAGAGAAGCACTATGGCCTCGGATACAAGAAGCGAGAAAGGCCGGGAAGAAAGCATACTGTAGCAAATTCGGGGGACAACGCAACCACAGGAACCGCCGCGGCCGGGAAGCGAACCCGTATCGCCCGCACCGCAGAAGACATCGCTAACCGCTCGACTAACGGGTCAAACCCGCGAGCCAGTGGCCAGCGTGTCTTCTTATCCATACACGTTACACGACTATCGTGGACCCTTTGGATTCATCGATGGGCAACGGATCTAGTTGACAGAGTGAACACCGGTAAAGACAACAAACAAATGATGGAAGGGGATGGATGCCCCCCCCCCCCCCCAGAGGAACTTCTGAGTGGAGGATACATTTAAAGAGATTGGTTCTTTTCATTGTTCCTAACAAAAGTGCAAAGTGTTGTGAGGTTAAACTTGTATATATATTTTTTTATTCCATATGTTTTCTCTAAAGTCAGAGATTTCTTTTCTATCGTTCAGTGCAAGAGGTCTTAAAGATAATGTAAAACGGAAGGCTACTATTTTGTTTTGTAAAGGTCTTAAAGCACACTGAATATTTTTGCAAGAATTCATTCGTGTGAAGAGGACACTACATTTTGGAAGAACCAGTGGGGAGTCGAGATTAATTTTTCTCATGGCAGTAATCAATCTGGGGTGTGGCCATATGTTTTTATATATTCCCTGGGGAGGTAGTAACATTCAAAAATGATAAGAATGGTCACTGGAATGTTGTGGTTGTAAATTTAGAGGGGTCATATGCAATTTTGATTAATATCTATGGATATAATAATATTGGTCTAAGCAAACTATTATTAGGAACTCTTAGGGAAATTATTGCTGCAAAATTATGGTATAGGATTTACTTTAACAGGTGATATTTTAATATGGCACTGGGTGAGTGGTTAGATAGATGTCTATCTTTTCATAATGACTACCATTACAACACTGTATTGAAGGAATTCATAAATGTCAATTATTTTATCGAGATTTTATTGATATTTGGAGAGGGGAAAAAAACACATAGGAGACAATTCTCTTGGATAAACCCCAATGGGAGGTCAAGATCCAGAATAGATCTTTGGCTGGTGACTCCAGAAATCACAAATTTTGTGACTAACGTCACAATGTCTGCTGCTCCATTGACAGACCATTATGTAATTGAAATAGCTCTGAAACCAGATAGTAATCATAAATGTAGAAAAACAATTATTGGAAGTTCAATGCTGATCTGTTAAATTTAGAAGAATATGTTAAGGAAGTAAAGGCATTAATGGTGGAAAATAAAACTGATACAGAAATAGATACTTTTACTGCAGGAAATGGGAATATTTTAAATATAAGGTCAGGAGTCTATCAGTTAAAAAAACAGCAAAGGGAAGATGAATATAAATTGGTTCAAGAAATTAATGCATGTTGTGGAAAAATTGAGTTATCAGATGAAGACAAAGCAAAGATATTGAGTTTACAAGCCAGATTAGATAACTTGTTCATCCAAAGGGCACAAGGAGCTTCCTTTAGATCCAGAGCTAAATGAATAGAACAATGGGGAAAGAACACGTCTTATTTTTTGGACTGGAAAGGAGGAGACAAGAAAGAAATACAATAAATGTTTTGATGATCAGTAATAGAGAATGTTCTGACACAAAGGTAATTTCTGAACAAATTCATCAATTCCATTCCAAATTATACTCTTCATCCTATTCAAGTTCAGGATTCATCATTTCTCTAAAGTATTAAACATTTGTTCCTAAAATTGAATTGGCATTTAAAGAAATGTATGATTCTGAGATTAGAATGAAGGAATTGGATGAAGCTATAAAGCAAATGTCAGTAGGTAAAGCTCCTGGTCAAGATGGTTTAACCTCAAATTTATAAATGTTTCTGGGAAGATATAAAGGAACTGTTATTTAATGGCCTAAAAGAATGTATTGAAAACAATGATTTAATGTCGGCCGTGAAGCAAGGTATTATTACTTTGTTACCTAAACCTGAGGACAAAAGATTTATTGACAACCTGAGACCAATAACTTTATTGAATGTGGATTACAAATTATTTACGCATATTATTGCCAATCAGATGAAAGTAGGTATAGGACAGATATTAAGTGAAATTTAGTCAGGGTTTCTTAAAGAGATGTCTATACATAATAACATTGGGCTGGTTCTTGATTTACTAGATTATAATTATTCGATTGAAGACAATGGTGTCATAATGTTTTTAGATTTAAAGCCTTTGATTTAGTTGAACATCCATTTATAATAAAGTCTTAAGAATATTTTGGTTGCAGGGTTGTTCTTACTCCCCTTTATTCTTTATTTTAGTTGCAGAATTGTTGGCTATTTTTTATAAAAATTGTCCAGATATTGAGCCTTTAAATGTGTCAGGCAATCATCTGGTCATAACTCAGCTGGCAGATGATACTACCATCTTCCTCAAGAGGTCAGAACAGATCCCTCTGCTAATCAAGAAGATAGATGAGTTTTATAAATCATCTGGACTACACTTTAAAAACATTTTAAAAAGTGAAATAATTGCTATACATGACCATCCACTAATAGATTTATATGAAATTCCAGTAAAAAATTAAGTACAATATTTAGGAGTGGTTATAACAAAAGATTGTAAAACTAGAGAAGAACTAAATATTGAGACTGTTATTAAAAAAAAGTAAGTCTATACTCAATTCTTGGTTACAGAGGGCTTTATCAATCTTCAGACGTATTTTTATTACTAAAATTGAAAAATGTAGAATTATGTACCCAGCTTTTTCATTAGTGATTCCTGAAAATATAATTAAATCAATTAATCAAATTTCAACTTTATTTGGAAAAACAACATTATATTAGAAAAGGAGATGTGGTAAAATCGTTAGAAGAAGGGGGCTTAAATATGATTGACTATGAGGCAATGAATGGAATGATAACACTAAAATTTTTAATGGAATGATAACACTAAAATTTATACAAAATAATAATGGATTCTGGTTTAATATTCCTTCTAAAATATTTTAGTAAGGGTGGTGGGATAGATTTTCTGTTAAGATGTGATTTCTGTATTGCTAAGCTACTAGATTTCATCAGCAGGCTCTCTTATATTGGAAACTTGTTTATAAGCACAATTTCACTCCACACAGCTCTCCGATCTGGAATAACAGATATGTCTTGTTTAAAAGAAAATCTTTGTTATTATGATTGGGTGGAGAGAGGTATATTTTGTTTATTTTACATTGGATGGATTCAAGAGGAAATCTTCTAGAGCACAATGAGCTCATTGATAAATTCAATGTGATGTGTCAAAAAAAAAACAGTACTCGGTGGTTATCAAGGCAATCCCACAAGTAATGGTGATTATGATAAAAGGAATGTTGCCTTATGACGTGTTAGTACCACAGATGCCTTCACTTTATAAGGACAATCTCAATTTTATGGAGAAAAAAATGCACAAACAAAATTGTAAGGGGGGGGGGGGCTTACCTCTTTACTCTTTCCTCTGCCATTAAAAAGAAAAAAATTCGATTGAAATATTATCCTAAAGAGATTATAGTCAGAATTAGAACCTGATACCTCACTCTCTCTATTTCACCAAAAGCGAAAGAAACTCATTTTAAAATAATAGATGATATTTATCCTTGTAATGAGTTTCTGAGACAAAGATTTAACATTGATAAAAACAATTGTAGGATTTGTGATTCTGTTATTGAAACTTTAGAACATTTGGTTTTTACTTGTAATTATACCAGAGCCTTTTGGGAATTATTTCAAAATTGGATATCTGAAAAGGACTTTCGTTTGCCCAATTTAGATCATAAGGATATTAAATTTGGAGTTATAATGGAGGATACAAATATGGAAATGTACAATAGTCTGATTATTATGGCTAAACAATTTATCCATAGATCTAGATTTATTAATGCCAGGCCACTATTCTTAGTCTTCATGAATGAATTAATAAATTTTAAGAAGGCACTGAAATGTATAAAAATCAAACAAGCGTTGAATATTTACAAAAACATAACATATATTGATTTCTTATTAGACCTCTGTCTTTTTTGTCTTTTTATTTAATGATTTTTTTTCCCTTATTTTTTGTTTTGTGAAATGCTAAAAAATGTTTAATGGCTCCGTCTGAGTTGTACTATTTACTAATTTGTTATTGTTATGGCCAGATTTTGTTTGTATCATAAATGTATTTAAAAAACAAAAAACAAAACATGCAACCAAAGCATGTTCCTGTAAAAATCCCCACCTACTCAAACGTGATTGGTCTATACTACTTGGACTAAAACAGAAATGGAAACAGAAACCAGCACGCTTCCGATACCAAAACTTGTCCCATGCCTGCAAATTCTACATATATACATAATAGAGATTACACTGTAACAGTTCCGTGAGGAGCAGATAAGGGGAAAAAGACAGCTCTTACTCTGCATTATGAGTTACGTATTGATATGTGACCCTGTATTAGCACTATACACAACTGGATCCCCCGGTATACTTGCGAAACAGCCACCCCAGGACATAAACAAAATGCAGCTGCATTAATTTTTTTAATGTGTTAAATATTTCAAATTAATTACAAAAATTAATGCGTTAATTTGGACGGCACTAATACATTATCATCATCAGCGGTCAAACGAGGTCGAGTATGACAGTCCTTCTAGGTCCTTGTCGGTATCTTTGCAGGAGGAAGCCTGCGTGTGACAATTTTTTACGTGGGGAGGCTGATGCATCTGCAGCCACCACATGGTTCTTGGCAGGGGGTGGCCAGAGTCCAATGGCATGGAGAACCAAGACGATTAGGGACCACCATCTGTTGCAGCCTTTATTCGCCTTCACTGGCATTGTCTTCCATCAGTTCTGCCGTTGAGGTCTTTGTCTTCTCCTGGATCGCCACCTTGTTGTGGTGGACAAGCTTGCGTGTACTAGTGATCTAATGATCCCAAGAGCTATCCCGCCCGGAGCTTTGCTCCTGGTAGGGTCACCCAAGGCAGTTAGGTCAAGGGAGGGGTTCCAGATGAAGCGTGATCCAACAAAGACCTCAATTAATACACAGGCTTGGGAATCGGCAATACTTGCTACTTAAATACAAAGAATGCTAGATTTTATTTCACCATCTGCTTTAAAAAGCCACTCCAACATTAGGAATGAGGGCATATTATTGATATTGTAGGATACCTTCTAGGATCCCAGCCTGTAAGTTGAGCTGAAAATAAAGAGACAGGGTATGAATGGGTAAGAGAAACATACGGAAGGTTTAAGCAGTATGTTTTGAGATCCTACCATACTCTGATGCCACACTTTTTAAGGCATTATCACATCAGATGTGGCCTATCACCCAGCCCCAGTCTATGAATGCTTGTCACCAGCATTCATGAATAGCCTAAACAACCCCATCTTTGTCTTATTACGTAGGCACTATGAATCACTGCCACAGAAACTCTTACATGTTAAAATTGGCATTAAGGCTAAAGAGCAACATAAAATGCAGAACAACATATAAAGGGCATTTATAATCAATACAACATGTAATAAGTCTGAGAGGGCTAACTTCTTGTTGAAATAAGAAAAGTCATTGAGAAATTTTAAGCGGTTTTATCTAACGAAGAAAGGAAGAAATATTCAATACAAGTCAATACAGTATGTGGCAAGCTCAGCCCCTGCTGATAATTTAGCTGGTTCTTCATCAAAGAGGTGTTCTGTTCTCGTCAAATGTCTTCAAAATACCAGGCAGGAAGCGCTAATAATATAATTGTATAATAATTTCTCTGTCGCAGTTGCTTATACAGTACATTGCTAATTTCTTTTCACCGTACTTGTAGAAAAAGTAAAATATCGGGAAAGTTTTACATGGTCATTTATTGATTGGTTTTAGCAAACAGGAAGTGTACCCTCTCTAATGGTTATGTCAATGCCTTCTTCTATCATGCTGTAAATCACAAGGCAGATGAGAGAGGCAGGCATAAAAGTTGCAGCACAAAGAATGCATACAAGTCTTGTGATACTGGTATGTCTAGAAAACAAAGACTACATACAAGTTGCATAAAGTTGGCAAATATAGATTATAGCAAGAGAAAGAAAGGGCTTATGTCAAAAGTTCCTCCCCAGTTATTGAGAATAGACTCTGGCAGCCTGCTTTGGTGTTAATTCTCCAGTATCACTAATAGCGAAGCGAACCTCACAGTATCCAGCGGGATCCTTCCCTCTTTGCCAGTGTTCATGCTCTCCATTCGCTGGTTAGTTAGCTGGGTATATTGGCTGCTGACCTCCTGCTGGTGGGACCCGGCCTCTTTTCTCTGGGTCCCGTCTTTCTTGTCCTCTCTCTCTCTCTGGCTAGCTAAAACCAAGGTTCAGTCATGTTTTATCTGTCCAACGGTGGGCAAGGTGCTGATGTAACAGCACTGGCCACTGTGCTTCTGGTTGACTAAATCTTTGATGGGATATGGAGGGCTCAAAGTCCACTTCAGTTACCATGTACTGCCATAGGTATCAGTGAGTTAAAGCTGCTACCGGGTGATCATTTGTCAATCTCAATTTAATTTCGAGGCCTCCTGCAAAATCTGACAAAAGGATTTATAGCCACAATTAGAGATGCATTACCTCATTGCTGTAAATCTTGCAAACGCTGTTGTTGTTTTTTTCACCAAAACACCATTACATGTCTCACTCTTTTCTTCAAAACAAACACACGCACTACGAGAGGGTGAATGTAGACCTTTGCGACAAAGGTAATGCTTGCAAAAAAATCCATAACTCCCGGTCGCAACTTTAAGAACAAAACAGACTGTCTTGAAGATCGTAACCTTAGAAATGTTGCCTAGTTGCAAAATGCCTGTTTTCAGTCATTGCTTTTAACTGAGTGCCTGAACATTGCTACAAGGGTCTTGAACGCTGAAATGTACTGAAATGTGGTTCTGCTTTCAACTCGCCCCCTTGCAGTAGTCTGAACCCGGTTCTCTACGCCTTCCTTGACGAGAACTTCAAGCGTTGTTTCCGTGAGTTCTGCACCACGAGTCCCTCCGTATTGGAGCTGCAGAACTCGTCTCGCACTGGAGCAGCCGGCCGCAACCTCCCACTGCGTGACCACAACAGCACACACACAGGAGAGAGGAGCAATCAACAGGTAACTACTATCTGTGTGAACATCTCTAGCTAGCTTCCTTTTTCTTTTTTCCTCTCCTCCTCTTCCAGTTGATCCGCGCTCCCTTTCTTGTTTTTGTTTTTTTTCCTTTTTCTCTTTTCCCATGTCATGTAAAATGCGGCTTTTATTTTGCGGAGAAGCAACTGATGCAGGCTAAGACATCCATTCAATCGACAGTGACAGTCCAGAGTAGGTTCTTACTTTGTTTTGATTTCATATCTTTGCTGAATTTCGTGTTAGTTTGTGTGGAGAGATGTGATCAGAAGGAGAGCACATGCCATACATGGACCAGACACTAAAAGACAGTGTGAAACAAATGATTTTTTTTTTCTATAATTTACTTCTGATTTTTCCTTTTTTCTCCCAATTTAGTGACCAATCGATCCCTATTTTAGTTCCAACACCCACCCTTGTACTACATGCGTTCGCCAGCTGCATCTCTCCGGCCAGCAGTCTCAAAGGAGACACCTCCCCACTTTCGTGACAAGGCGCCTCCAGGCCGAACCACTGCTTTTTCAGACACACACAGAGACGCATTCATGTGACGAACACAAGCCGACTCCGCCCCCCCACCCGAAGACAGCGTTGCCAATTATTGCTGCTTCATCGAGTCCGGCCATAGTCGGATCTGATGAGACCGGGGCATGAACCCCAGTCCCCAGTGGGCAACTGCATCGACACAAAGCCGATGCTTAGACCGCTACACCACCGCGGACCCAAACAAATGATTTTAAACAAGTCAAACAATGCAGCAGTCTTGCTGTATTAATTTCACATGTCCCTATGTTATGTGGGTACTGTTTGTTCCTCCAGCCACACAGTACCTACATGGCTGTCATGGGATTTGTAGGTGCTCAGTCTAAGTCTAATCCCCTCTTTCTCCCTCTCTTCATCTTTTTGACCCTCCTCTCTCTATCACTTCCTATATAGGTATGACTAGCCTTGGAGGGGTCATCTGTGGACTCGCACTATTGTAGCAGTGCGGCCAATGACGACCTCAACTCAGAAGTAACCCAGGTCACAACAGGGCTTTAACGCACACGTGTGTACACTTGTGTTACTCGCTTTGACACACACACACACACACACACACACACACACACACACACACACACACACACACACACACACGCACACACTCTGCATGATGTGATGGAGGCACCATGACATACACTGCTTCGACAATGCACCGCAATCTTCAATGCAGCTCTACATCAGACAAAGCCTCTCTCCTGCAGACCAGAGCAACCACCTACTACATAGGTAAAATGCAGCCCCCAGTACCAGACTCATACAAGACGAGTCTTCGCATTGCTTATGTGAAACCCTCCAGTCAGGTGTCTACCGGTGCAAAAAGAGAGCAAGGTATCGTGTCCATTGTGGGGCCTGTCGATGTAAGATGTGCTACCACTGCTACTGTCACTAGTCAAGCCTCTACTGCCCTCTCGCCTGTGTACACTTGGGCCTTTACTGATGAAGACGGAATGAAACGGCCTTGACTTTTTTCGAAAGAATTGTATAAGGAGACTTCAATCTACTGGCGTCTTGTATGTTCAGAGATGGAGAGTGAAAAGACATGAATCATCATAGGACGGGGTAGGATTGAAACAGTTCGGGGTCAAGGTGCGAACAGCCTCTATGATGGCCTTCAGTATAAACACTGCTGTTGCATTCTTTCAGTCTGTTTGATCTAGAGCCAATAAGCAAACCCCAACTCCCATTTTAATCCTAATTACAACCGAGTAGAATGGTTTAAACATGTTTTTTATTTTCATTTTGTTTGCAGACCTAATCGGTTTCTCTCCCCTGAGTATGCAGTACGGTCGCTTTAGCGTAAACGTCCCTGCAAAGGTATGCGTGCATGTGTGTTTGTCTGTGTGTGTGTGTGTTGGGGTATATCCATGCTTTCAACGCATCAGGACCTCCTGTTACCTCAAGATCTTTGATAGTACGTCACCTGACTGATTGGTGCCAAAAGTCCTGCAGGGTGTGTTGACTTGTACAAAAAAGACACCACACCTTATTTACGAGTGCATGATAGCATCTCGGAAACACTGAGGTCATAGCCACGATTGCCGTGTTTCACCACATAAAAGACATACAAACTGTGTAACCCTGGACATGTGACTCATGGTGCGTTTTCCCTTCGAGTGAGGCAATCCTTTCAGTTCCGCTTCTGCAGCTTTACCCAAAAGCATGGGGATGTTTTTTTTTGTTTTTCTAGAGTCTTTTGATCCCCTTTTGTTGGGGTATTGGGATTATATGGGAACTAATCGGTTTCCTGTGTGTGATGCTGCTTTCTGACTGAAGTCAAAGACCTCTATTCTCAAGTGCTCTACGGTACTCCCGTCTTACCCACACAAAGACATCGCTTGGCAGGCGGTCTAATCCGAAGCCATTTTAATGTCGTGGACTGAGGTGCTCGCGCCTCGTTAAGTGTGGACGGCTGCAGCGGGACTCAAACACTGGGCATCTTACAAGCGCTGACGCAGTGCTCTGCTGAGTCAGCCGCACAGGACTACGCCGTCTTTGGCACGCTTCCCCTTTTTTTTTTCCTGTCCTCCTCCTACGCTTTGCATCGTTTTTCTCCTCTCATTTCCTGCTCTCTGTTTCCTTTATCGTCCTCCTATTTCATCTCATATCCCCTCCTTTCTCCAGCAGAGCTTATCATCGCCTGAACGCACTTACCGGCCTCTTCCTCTCTGCTGAGATGGATAGACTTCTGAGTATGTTTAAAAAAATAAAAAATATCCAGCAACGTGTGTTTAAATTGCACCGGATCCTTGGATTGAACAAAGGATCCACAAAACCAGCGAAGAAGATCCATTAGTCTGTTTGCACAGCACACGGAACAGTACGATTATGCTGTCTGTGTATTATTAGCCTAACTACAGCTTAATAGACGTGAAGCTAGGCATGGGTTCACCTAGAGTCCACCTGTGAAACACGTAGTAAGTGAGCCAAGCATCCAGGATTGTTTATGTACGGCCATCGACCGCTCGTGCTTACGTATCGTGCCGTACGTATTTGCCTTTGACTATAACTCTGCTCTATATAGGCCTACTGTGTACCGGTACTTTTATTTCTATCGATGAAAACATGCATAAAGATGGACTTGATTGTACTCGTATAATCTGTATATTACTGTAAGTATATTGTGATTGTTGTTGTTTTTTATCAACTTTGTCAGAAAATAAGATTTAAAAAAAAACAGATTTATTTGGGGGGGGGGGATTTCCCCCCCTTTTTTTCCCTTCCCAATTGTACTTGGCCAATTACCCCCACTCTTCCAAGCTATCGTGGTCGCTGCTCCACCCCCTCTGCCGATCCGGGGAGGGCTGCAGACTACCACATGCCTCCTCTGATACATGTGGAGTCGCCGGCCGCTTCTTTTCACCTGGCACTGAGGTGTTTCGCCAGGGGGACGTAGGGCGTGGGAGGATCACGCTGTTCCCTCCCCAGTTGCCCCGACCGACCAGAGGAGGTGCTAGTGCAGCGACCAGGACACATACCCACATCAGGCTTCCCACCTGCAAACACGGCCAGTTGTGTCTGTAGGGACGCCGAACCAAGCCGGGGGTAACATGGGGTAGGCAACGGAATAGACCGCCATGCCACCCAGATGCCCAACAGAAAATACTTTTGATGAGCTTGGCAGAAGTGTGACTCCGAAATCTGACATTTGCCCTGTCAAGTCAAGAGGCCCGTGTTAAAATGCAAACAATATAAAACAATGTACAAGTCCATATAACTTCATATAAAGTAGTGGGTGGGGAGTTTATGCTTACCGTCGCTTATGAATATGTTTTATCTGCTGTTATTTCGAATAGTACAGCCTGATATCAGATATTATCATTTCTTAAGTTACCTTGAATCCTTACCCTCAGTCCATTTGCTTTCTGTGGATGATGATCTGAATCATCCTTTCGCACCTTGAGAGTAGTCTTATTCCCCTCAACAAGCTGTGCGTTTGAGTAAAGTGATGAAATTTCACATATCACTCATCAAAAATGTATTGGCATAATTTGTCTGATAGTTAAAGAAGATTTCATTATTTTTTTTTCTAAGTATGTGGCCCCCAATATATACTTTGTGGGGCATTGTATTGTGAAAGTCAGACTTATTTTTCCATATTTTTTTTACATTTTTGCGTCATCATAAATGCTGTCAATAATCTAATAATGTGTTATGGAACTCCTCAAACTATAAAGATTTATATATTTGCGGAAAGTGAGTTCATAGGGAAAATCTGTTGTATGTTGTGCCTGAGTATTTAAGCTAATTTTTCTTCTGCCAATGATGGTCTTTTTGTAAGTTAACTGTAAATATCATAATTACTACTGTATGCATGCCACTCACAAATGCATTTCAAAAAGTTTTACTATTCTAGCAATGTGATGTAAGTGGAATATAATAAAAAAATTTTGATATCTCACTGAACGCCTTTTTCCTACCATCTGCAGATATGATTTCCTAATACATATGCAGATATGCTTAAATTGTTCAATCCACAAACTCACAGCGATTACTGTATTGTCACAGATATTTTCCCTTAAACACAGCGTTTGAGTTAACACCCAGTAAAAAGCAACTAGATGGGGATATCCAGCTGAGGATGAAGAAATACACCTGCAACCTGTAATTGATGGGTTGAAAGCTGAGACAAATTAAGGCATGTTTTCTTTTTGTCAGCCTTTTCTCCTTCCCCTTCTAAACAGCTCTGTTTTTGGTGACAGGATTGTCTGCACTTTAAAACATCAACTGGTGGATTCATGCAGAAATTTTGTCCAAAATGTATACATAACAGTTTGCAATAAAACTCCAATGAAACGCTTCCGATGCAAAATGATGAGACCAATGATGAGGGTCCGTAGATCAAAATTAAGATATGGCCTTTCCTCTTTCAACTCAACTTTCATATCTGCTGTTTAGATGTGAATTCAAAGCCAACAGTTGCAGAATAGCCCAACATTAACATTACACAGTTATACACAAGGCCCCATGCACACAGCTTTACGTCCAGTAGCCATCACCTATCCAGAAGCAGCAGGTGAACTGGACCCAGACTGCCCCGTCACAAAACCTGCAAAACCCAGATGACCCGAGCGGTTTTCCTCTATCAGTGACCCATTACATCACTGAAACTAAACCACATCATCGGTAATACCAGGCAAGAGTCGACTCTGCAATTTGGAATTTATTTGTGGCTATGCAAATTTTTGCGTATAAAGTGTGCCATTGGGAAGCCTTTGAAAATCGGTGGAGCAGCGAGTGACCTCCATCTTTCCAGACAGGAGGCTCCGGCGGCAGCTGTGGATCACTGCCAGGCCTTCTGTGGCCTGTCTATGAAGCCTTATAGCCAAAAACAAATACAAAGACAAATACTCAAATGTACCTATTTGAGTGCAATACTGTACACAGAATCCTGAGTAGTTACCAAGGAACCACTAATGAATAAATCAGGAACGAACTGTTGGTTAACAAATACCTACGTCAACAAATTTGAATCAAAACGCTGAATCAAATACTATATAGGAGATAATGATACGTGACTAGAGAACAGACTTAGATAACGTGTTACACATTACGGCATGGTGGCTCAGTGGTTAACACTGCTACCTCACAGCAAGAAGGTCCTGGGTTCAAACCCCGGGCCTTCCCAGCTCCTTTCTGTGTGGAGTTTGCATGTTCTGCCCCTGTCTGCATGGGTTTCCTCCGGGTGCTGCGGGTTCCTCCCACCATGTTAGGGTTAATACTCATGTCTGTGCCCTTGAGCAAGGCAATGGAAAGAAGAACTGAAGCTGGTCCCCGGGCACTGCCACTGCAACACTGCTGCTACACAATAGGATGGGTTAAATGCACAGAACAAATTTATTGTAACCTCTACAATGACAAAATAAAGTGGCTTTCTTCTTCTTAATGAACCTGTATCCAACGATCAGTTATTGGATATCTGTAAATCTGCATAATGACCACTGACTTAATGACTCATTACACATTAACTCAGGTGCTAATTGGTATGTAGCTAATAACAAACAATTGCTTCCTTATTAACCCATATTAGTTCATATTTTTGTGTTCTCCTCAAGAAGTGTAACATATTGAGGGGTTACTAGGAATTATATTGAAGGGGCTCAAAAATAGCAAGTAATATGAAGGTAATAAAGAAGTAATGATTTTTTTTAAGTGGTTATATCCCATTAAGCACCCGAGTCAGAATTAATCGGGAATGATTCATTAAGTGGTCATTGTGCAGATTCACATATATCCAGGAACTAATCTGGGTTCATTAATATGGTATCTAACGGTCTGTTTTAAAATAAATCAGCATTATTCAACTACTACTTGACAATTATTTGTTAAAAAAAATCATTACTGGTCACTATCGTTCCCTGGTCTCTCAAGCCTCTCTCAGTCACAGTCCTTCTACACACTCAACATGTTGTTTGTGCATATTGGAAATTAACCAAACATATGCATATGCATAGGACAGTCTCTCTCTCTCTCTCTCTCTCTCTCTCACAAACACACATGCACACACGCATACCATTTTCTCTTATAACACCAGGCTGAAGGTTGAGTGTGCCTTCACTACAGTGAATTAATCACCTTCAACCTCTGATTACACAAAACTAAAAGGATTTGCAAGAGGCTACAGCAAATCATGGAGGCATTTTGGCTAGGTTTGCAGAAGCATACATCAGACTTCATTTACAGCAAGTGAACATTTATTCGAAATGTCTTGTTTGAACATCACCAACCCACCCAGAGAATCTGGAAGAACACCAAGGATTCAGCGCATGCGTGCTTTAAGGACTGTCTGTGCAGGTGTGCATGTGTGCATCTACATATGTGTGGTTATATACACAAGTGGGTTGATATGTGTCCTTAAAGGCAAATCAGTATGTGCAGATGTGTCACGTAGTGCTCAGTGTGTGCGACTGCATTCATGTGTGGGTGTATGTGTGCACATCTACTGAATGTCTGTCTGTGTAAGCCTTCTTGTCTGTTTTTATGAGGAGAAAGTGCTTGCTGGTAGGCAGGTGATACGGGATTGAAGTCAGCAGCATGATTACTCCTGTCACAGTGACTATTAACAAGGGCCGTTGGGTTCGCCCTCGCCCCCAGAAGACGGCGCGCTCTCCTGAAGACATGATCCTGTAATACCACTCAATCACTGTGGAGGACTAATCAACCATACTAAAGTTTTAATAGTCTCATATTTCACTGACCAAACATCTGCCCTGACAAGAAAGGACCTTTTTTTTTTTTTAGATGAAAACAGAGCTGTATATAATGGGAGACAGGTTCTGAATTGTAAGTAAGTTTTTAAAAAAGACAAAAAACTAGGTGGCTGTGCTAGTGTATTCCCTGAATAAGCATACACTGTCAGGGAGAAACAAGGTCTAACTAATCAGGAATCAGAAACACTTTATTTGTCTTTTCATTTCATGCACTTGCGCACATGAAATGAAACAAAACATCGTTTCCCCCAGCCCACAGCAGTGCAACACAAAGGAGAAAAAAACACACAAAGCTAAACACTACAAGAACTACAAGAACACATATACCCAAACTAACACATATATCCAAACTAAACAACAGAAAATCAATGTCCAGGAGAACGAACGCCAGCCAGGATGACTGTCGGAACTGCCGGTCTGCATGGGCTAGCAGTTAGCTTAGCCTGTCCTGCTTCCACGTCCTGTCAGACCACCCTTGCTGTTTACTCTTCGGGCGCAGCTCTGGGCAGGACCATGGTCCTTGGGCCCACCGGACCCAGCAAACCAAACTCCCCCAGCCAATCCAGCACTAGCTCTCCCAGCCAGACACCTTCAGCACACCTTCCCGCACTCCACACGACGACACCAAAAACACCACAGTCAACACCAGAGGCCATAGCCAGACCGCCCTCGGTGTTATCGGATCTGCCAGTCTGCATGGGCTAGCAGTTAGCTTAGCCTGCCCCGCTTTCACATCCTGTCAGACTACCCTCGGTGCTACCTCTTTGCGCACAGCTCCAGGCAGAGCCGTTGTCCCTGGGCCCACAGCACGCCACAGATCAAGCTCTTATGAGGTTTTGTTAGGCCATATATCAAGAAAGCTTGCACTTACACTACTTTTTCCTCACACATGCACATAAAAAGCTCACATGCATACCACTTTTACTTGCACATACAATACTTTTTCTCACACATATACATAAAAAGCTCACACATACACTACTTTTACCTAGCACATAAACTACATTTTCTCACACATAACAAAAATGTTCATGCATACACTACTTTTACCTTGCACATGCACATAAAAAGCTTGCACATACACTACTTCTCTCTCAAGCTTTTAATGTGACATGTGAATGAAGAAAGTTGTGTTGTGTATATGCGAGATAAAAAGTAGTGTGTGTGTAAGCTTTTTATGTGCATGTGCGCGCAAAAGCAGTGTATGTGCAAGCTTTCTTGATGGCTTAAACGGCACCTTGTGGATGAGGTCGCCGCAAACGAGAATTCACGCCGCCATCTGCCCACACCGGAAGAAAGAGTAGACCACATGTTAGATGAGTTGCCACTGTGCTTAAAAACAATTTCCCTTGAGCCATTTAGACAAAATGATGGCTCAGAGGCCATTCCACTTTACATGGAAGTATTTTGGAGCGACAGTGTTGGGAGGGTTACTTTTAAAATGTATTCCGCTACAGATTACAGAATACATGTCATGAAATGTAATTTGTAACGTATTCCGTTAGGTTACTCAATGTGAGTAACGTATTCTAAATACTTGGGATTACCTTATTATTTTCTTGCATTTTGTGTAACAGTATATGTAGCATTCACACAATACTGCTTACTTGAGTAGACTATTCTGTTTCTTCTATTGTATCAACTGGCTGAATGCATTTGAGTCACCTTAAATATATATTAACAAAGGCTAGAGAAGCATGTAAACACAAAAGATCCATGATTTTTTTTAATAGTAAAAAAAAGAAAAAGAAAGGAGAACTTTTCCATGTCCTTTTCTTTATTTCCATAGCTGTTAGAATGAAAAACCTTAGACAAAGATGAAACCATAGCATACTGTTTTACCGAATTTACTGTTGAACTAACATTTAGGTGTCACTCTCACTGCCTTTTGTGTCGCAATCCTCTTAAAATAAGAATGGCGCCAAAGAAAAAAAAGTAAGTAATCCATTAATTGCAAGAATGTAACTGTATTCTGAATACCATAAGTTTAAATTGTAACTGTATTTGAATACAGTTACTCATATTTTGTACTCTAAATACGTAACGCTGTTACATGTATTCTGTTACTCCCCAACACTGTGATGCCATGCTTTAAACTCCAAAAGAATATCAAATAGGTTGCAGATGTACAGTGTACAGGTAAACACTTTTTAACCTGAAATGCACAGTGTTCCAGGTAGTATACCATGACATCACGCCCCTCCAAATGCAATCAAGTACTAGAGGAATGCTGTTAAATGAAAACAAATGAGAGTTATTCTTGTGGCGCATTACCTTACCATTCATGACCAAGTAAAAGCCGGTTAACACATGTGGGTAATTATCATCGGTGAATTCTTAAATGAGAGTGGTAAAGAAAAACACGCGTTGCAAAATAGCTGCTCCAGTCTAGAGGCTGAGGGAGCCGTTCACCTGTTACGAGGACTGCAAGCTATTCCCATCTCACAAAACCACTTTGCCTAGATTATATCTCCAGCGCCAATCACAGCGGGCTCTTGAGCAATGGAGGCAGGTGATGGACTGAGAAATCAATGACTTTTTAACATTATATAGAATAAATTGTTTGTGAAATCCCTCCAGAAAAGAGAGAGAGAGAGAGAGAGAGAGAGAGCGAGAGAGAGAGAGAGAGAGAGAGAGAGAGAGAGAGAGAGATTGATTGATTGATTGATTCTGTCAGAGCCACATCAAATTCCTTTTAAGTCCTTCAGGGTTTGATCGCCCAGAAGCTGCCCTGCATCACGATGCAGTGCTGCCCAAGGCTATTTTCGTAATTAATTGCTTGCCAACTGTCCTTATCTAACTGGGGAGGTGCTGCATTTTGCTGGTGTGGTACAGAGTAAAGAGTGGAAGAGTGAAACTGCTTATCCGACAGAAAGAACCTGAGGTGCACAGAGAGGCAAATTAATGTATAATTGCAGGGAATTCTTCCAAACAGGCAGACTGGAGGTCATCAAGCCAGACAAACAAACCAAGCAGACAGCTAAGGCACGGCTCTCTCAGTCAACAGAGCTCCACTTCTTACAGACCTTTCGTATTGAATAATTTTATGCTGACAGCCAGTCAGTCAGTTTATAAACCAACCAATGAGCCAATCAGTCAGGCAGTTTGTCATTCAGCCTTCTCGGTTGCTGTAATAGAGCTGCCTCATTAAGTTTGTTCTCCATCCGATTTTGATTCCCAGTGGGGTGGAATGACTGTATATCAAAAATGCATTTGCATAAATCACGAGAAATATTGCTGATTAAATTGCCGAGGCTATTATCCAGGAAGACCATGTGATTCAGCAGAAATCCAGCCAGGCTATATTCACAACTGCCTCATTGCATTACACTACCCGTTTGCTTGTGTTTTGTCACATTGCACCCATTTTAGGGCACTAATAGACATCCTACCACAGTCTGATTACCATTCCTCTGTGCGTATTATTTTCCCATTGGTGTTGCATTGCATAAGTAAAGTGAAAGGGATATATACACCCCCCCTCTCTCTGTTGAACAAAGGCAACCTTATACACTTGAAGGAACAAACATGCTAATCTGAATCAGAGTTAGAATCAGAATCAACTTTATTGGCCAAGTGTGCTTATGCATAAAAGGAATTTCACTCCGGTTTAAAGAAACTTCTAGTACTTGCATATATCACTCACACACACAAAAAAATTTAAAAAAATAAATAAATTGAATTATAAATAAAATTTGGAGGCAAGCATGTATTCACATCAAGGTATGTCACAACAATACAGAGTTTTTTATGGCTGAATAATTTATAGCTTATTATGCTTATATATTATATTATGTTGCTTATACATTATATTATATACTGATATTATAACTTTATAACCTAATTACATACTAATATACTAAAAACATGTACTATATATTTTTTCCTTATACTTTATAATAATGGGCGGCACGGTGGCACAGTGATTAGCACAGTCGCCTCACAGTAAGTAGGTCCTGGGTTCCAGCCCCAGGTCATTCTTTGTGTGGAGTCTGTATGTTCTCCCCATGTCTACGTGGATTTCCTTCAGGTGCTCTGGTTTCCTCCCACAGTCCAAAGACATGTAGGTCGGGTGAATCGGCCTTATTAAATTGTCCCTAGGTTTGAATGTGTGTGTGTGTGGGTGTGGGTGTGGAGGTGTGTGTGTGGGGGGGGCGTGGTCCTGTAATGGACTGGCGGCCTGTACAGGGTGTCTCCCTGCCTGCCGCCCAATGACTGCTGGGATAGGCTCCAGCATCTCCGCAACCCTGAGAGCAGGATAAGTGGTTTGGATAATGGATGGACGGATATTATATAATAATATACTATATTATATACTTATGTTATAATTATAATAACAACAATAATTTGTAACCAGTATACAGCCGTTGTATTTGTATTTACAATTGTATATCTATATTGCAAATCTGATTTAAAAAGAGGTAATGCACATCGCAGGTATGTAGGTGAGACATCTTGACTAGAGAGGGCTATTTGCAGTGTCATATTTACATAATAAATGTCCACTATTGCACCATGCTGTTAAGTGTTCATGAGAGAGATGGCCTGTAGGGGGGTGGAACAAAACTTTTGTGTCCTGGGTGTGTGTGTGTGTAGGGGGGGGGGGTCTGTGCTGATTCTGCCTGCCTGTTTCCAGGCTCTAGGGGTTCACAAGTCCTGCAGGGTGGGCAGGAGGGCGCCAATGATTTTTTTTCTGCTGCCCTTACTGTTTGCTGCAGTATGTTCCTATCCTGTTTTGTTGCTGCTCCAAACCAGACTGTGATGGATGTGCACAGGACAGATTCAATGACTGCGGTGTAGAACTGGCTCAACAGCTCCTGTGGCAGACCAAATTTCCTCAATTTTTGCAGAAAGACCATCCTCTTTTCAGGCCTTTCTGAGGATAGAGTTGATGTTGGTCTCCCATTTCAGGTCTTTGGAAATGATAGTTTCCAGAAACTTGAAGGTCTCCCTGGTTGACACAGAGCTGTTGGATATTGTGAGGGGGAGCAGTGCTGAGGGGTGTCGGGAACAGTGCTGAGGGGTGTCTCCTAAAGTTCACTGTCATCTCCACAGTCCTGAGCATGTTCAGCTCCAAGTTGTTCTGAGTGCACCAGAGCACCAGCGGCTCAACCCCCCACCAATATGCAGACTTGTTGCCATCCTGGATGAGTCCAATGACTGTTAGGTCATCCGACAAAATTCAGGAGTTTAATAGCTGGGTCCTTGGAGGTTCAGTCATTGGTGTAGAGGGAGAAGAGCAGTGGGGAAAGAACCCATCCCTGGGGAGCACCAGTGCTGACTGTCTGTATACCAGAACTGACTTCTCACAGCCTCACCTGCCATTTCCTGCCTGTCAGGAAGCTGGTGATACACTGACAGATGCCAGGGGATACAGTGAGCTAGGAGAGTTTGGAGGAGAGGATATCTGGAATGATAGTGTTGAATGCCAAGCTGAAGTCCACAAACAGGATCCTTGCATATATCACTGGGCAGTCAAGGATCTAGTGTGGTCCCATGTTGACTGCATCATTCACTCAACAGTTTGCCCGGTAGGCAAACTGAAGGGGGTGCAGCAGGTATCCTGCGATGTTCTTCAGATGGGTCAATACCAGTCGTTTGAAGCACTTCATAACCACAGACGTCAGAGCGACAGGCCTACAGTCATTCAGTCCTGTGATAGGGGACTGGAATAATGGTGGCATGTTTGAAGCAGGAGGGGACTTCACACAGCTCTAGGGATCTGTTGAAGAAGATCCCTGTGTGAAGATTGGATGGAGCCAGTTGGTCAGTACAGGCTTTAAGACAGGATGGGGAGACACCGTCTGGACCCAGTGTTTTCTTGGTTTTCTGTCTCTGGAAAAGCCAACTCACATCCTCTACACATATCTTGAGTGTGGCCTACATATCGGGGGAAGTAGGGAGGTTACCAGAGGTGTGACGGGGGCTGTTGTTGTTGGGCTGGCGTGGGTGAGCAGTGTGAATTTGTCCCTCTAAAACCTGAAGTAGAAGACATTCAGGTTGTCAGCGAGGTCTATGTTTGCCTCAACATGGGGGGACGGTCTTCTGTAGTTTATTTTGTTTTGCAGGCCCCTCCACACTGACACAGGGTCGTTGGTTGAAAACCTGTTTTTCAGCTGTTCAGTCTAGCTTCTTTTAGCCACTCTGATCTCCTTTGTCAGTGCGTTTCTGGCCTGCTTGTATAGGGCTCTATTCCCACGACTGTAAGCATCCTGCTTGGCCTACCAAAATTGTCTTAGTTTGGCTGTGAACTTATTAATGTATATGCAGAAGGTCTTGGTAGGCAAACACATCTTCACAAAAGCTGATATAAGATGTCACAGTGTCAGTTAGTTCATCCAGGTTGCCAGTTGCAGCTTCAGAAACACTCCATTTGGTGCAGTCCAAACAGTCTTGCAGTTCCTGCTTTGCTTCGCTGGCCCATTTCATCACTGACCACAGGTTTTAACCACAGGCTTAATGTACCTGTCAATAAAGGTGGGCTGACTGTGTCTGTACTGACCTTAAAAAAACTTTCATCCTGCCCATTCAGAGAGAGCATATTTGAGGGCAAGAATGATTGGAGAATTTGAAATGAAATGATGGAGATTATTATATTCCTCCTAAGACACCACTGTCTAGCAACCATCACAGGCAACCATGGTCATGTTTGTGCAGATATATGTGCATGAGTACACACACATATGCATGCATGCACCCACACATTCACACATATTTTCCCATTTACTGATATTAGTGACCATATATATTTGTGCATGCAGACACATGCAGGTATACATTCACACACATTTTCATTGTAAAGAAGGCTGAGGGAGCCTTTGCTATAGTAAAACTGACTAAATTCAGGATCTTAACGAATCGAACTTAGTATTGTGACGTTACAGTACAACCAAGACTCAGTCTTTTTACTCAGTCAGTGTTATGTTGGCAGACTGGCTATTGATTGAAACTTACTTTAAAACTGTTCGGTAATATTCAACAATTATACCTAAACACATCTGAAGAAGGCGAGTCTCCCCCCACCCATCCTCATCACATTCTACAGAGGCACCATAGAGAGCATTCTGACCAGCTGTATCACTGTCTGGCATGGGAACTTCAAGGCCTCTGACCGAAAATCCCTACAGCAGATAGTGAAGACAACTGGAAAGATCATAGGAACTGCTCTCCCATCCATCCAGGCCATCTATGATGCACAGTAGTGCACCTGGAAGGCTCTCAGTTTTGTTAAGGACTCCACCCACCTTTCCCACATCCACTTCACCCTCCTACCCTCTGGCAGGAGGTACCAGAGCATCTGTGCTGCCTCCACCAGACTATGCAACAGTTTCATTCCTCAGGCTGTGAAGTTCCTCAACAGTCTGAACACTTATTTGTTTTTTTGTTTTTTTTAATATATTTTGGATATGTGTGTTCTTGTAGTTTGGGTATGTGCTTTTGTCTTTGTTTTGCACTGCTGTGGGCTGAGGGAAATGATATTTAATTAAATGACAAATAAATGTTCCTTATTCCTGATCCTGATCTTGCAAACTAATTTCGTCAGCACTGAATGATTTGCTGAAATTGCTCTTCAAACAGTATTTTTCCTTTATTTTTGTTGACAAAAATCAATGATTTGGACATGGGAAGAATTAAAGCATGTTTTTGTAGATTGCCTAGATTATTAGGCTAGTGACTATTGAATGCGATTGTTGAAAGTCTGAGAAGGAACAGCAGAAGCGTAGTCCATTTGCCAAAATGGGCTATACTGTGTTTGTCTGTGTCTGTCTTGCACTGTTTGGTGAAGCCACAGGCCTCATTTCATTTTTAACATGTGCCTGCACATTGTTTTTAATGACAATAAACTGAATTGAATTGAATTGAAAAAAAAATTACTGTTTCCTGTATTGGGTACTTGATAAGCATAAATTATATTCTAATTAGTTTTCATTTATATGGCACTTTTCAAAACTTTTTTAAAAGTGCTTAACATTTTGCTGTACTGTTTGATGTGAACCCAGTTATCCTATTTTGAATGATTCAGCGCTGCGCTCAGACATGATCTGTTTGATGGAGTTTTATGCGTTCAAGTTTTCGGGTTCATTTTCATGTGGGCTTTTCTGCTTAGCTTTACCTACGATCAGAGAATTACCATGTTTAACTATTGTTTTGTAGTATCGCTGGACACAGCAGTACGAGTCACCCAAGTACATTTGGCAGGTAGGCCTATGGTTTAAGTCGCCTACGTACCATTCAGCACGTACCAGTGGTCAGCACTGTTGCCTTTCAGCAAGAAGGTCTTGGATTCAAACCCAAGGCCGTCCCAGGTCCTTTCTGTGTGGAGTTTGCATGTTCCCCCCCGTGTCTCTGTGGGTTTCCTTTGGGTACTCCGGTTTCCTCCCACCATCAAAAAAGACATGCATGTTCGGGTTAATACTCCTGTCTGTGCCCCTGACCAAGGCAACAGGAAGAAATAACAGGAGTTGGTCCCCGGATGCTGCACGGCGGCTGCCCACTGCTCCTAGCTACACAGCTAGGATGGGTTAAATACATAGTAAATTTCACTTGTATGTATAACATGACTAATAATGAGTATTCTGTTCTAAACTTCAATTTATATCACTTTCACAAATGTTTTTTCCCTCATTTTGCTCACCATTACATTTCATTACTTGAAATGCTGCTCCTTGCCAATATATATGAAAGCACCTGGATGTACACGCACAAACACATGTATAACATCACAATCTGCTGGACATTTCACCCTCTCTCTCTCTATCTTGGTAAAGACTCAACCCTTTGCTCAAAAACCAGAGTAATTTGTTCACATTGTGGAAGGGAGTAAACAGATTCAGGGCACACACAAATTTCGGGGCAGTTTGATCAAAGGAAATGCATTTACCCCTCTTTGATAACGATGGGAATAAAATCCCTGCTGCTGTATCACACACGTATCTGATTATTCATGATTTATTATAGATGTGTCTAAAGAACTCTGGGTCCAGACTATAAGGTGGAATTACCTGCCAACCTCAATCAAAGCCATAGAATTTCATCCTTCCTTCAAGAAACACCTATAAACTTTCCCTTTACAGGCCTACCTTAACCCTTGAATGATCTCCAAGAACAACTCTTAAATAAATCTGTGGTGTTGCCCATCTAATATGAATCATTTGCTTACAGTTCCCTTCTCCAACCTGCCCTTGACATGATATGCACTGTTGTTTATGACATGTCTGTGACTGTAATATGTGCCATTATCCAGTTACTCTGTAATTTGGATCTCCTATCCCTCCTATTGATGATCTAAGGCGCACTTCCACAAAATGCACTTGACTTGATATGTGCTTTTGACTTTGACGTAACTACTATTTAGTGCTATCTTTACTCAACTCTTTCACCTAGTGAC
This sequence comes from Lampris incognitus, assembly GCF_029633865.1. Taxonomy (NCBI): domain Eukaryota; kingdom Metazoa; phylum Chordata; class Actinopteri; order Lampriformes; family Lampridae; genus Lampris; species Lampris incognitus. Next base: position 17,622,720 of record NC_079223.1, read on the forward strand.
AATATTTGCGGATATTATTAGCTGAGTCTGTGCATTAAACGATTCACTCGCTGAATTTCATTTAACTAAATAAAGACAAAAAACTGTGATAATTGTCTTTGGTGCCAAAGAAGAAAGGTTGAAAGTCAATGCTAATGTAGACTCCCTGTCACTGGAGATTATTAAAAAACCACGCTGCAAAAATGCCATGTCAAAAATGAGACTGTTCAACACACTTCAAGTAAGAAAATCCCCAAAATAAGCAAAATAATCTGCTAGTGTAGTAAGATATTTCTACCAGGTGAGATATCTTGAAAAAAGGTAAAATCATTTAAAAAAAAGTATGGCATCATACCCCCCTGCAATGACTGGACATGGACCTCTAACCCCGTCAGTGCTTTACAAAGAGCCCATGAGGAGGGCTAAAAAATTATGACAAACATGTCCTGAATCCTTAACATTTTCCTAGACATGATCTTGATGAACATAATGTTGATTATTTTATCACAGATTCACAATGATACGTCTCTGGTGGTTTAAAAGATAGTTATTCTAATATTTTATTACTGATTATAATAATGTATAAATATTCTAAATGTAATTTTAAGCATTATAAGTTATAAGTGTTTAGCGGTTTGTGTCCAAGAAACGAGAGAGTGCTCTGAAAATAATTTAGATTATCCGGCATCGCTGACTTTAATACTCATCGTGTGTGGAAAATGAGTTCGGAAACAGAGCTAACTGGAAAAAAAATACTTTGGAGACTTGTTTCCCCCGACCGATATTTTAGGTGGCACTTCCGGGGTTTCTCCGTTGTTCGCCGTGCGAACGAAGCTAACCAAAGTTTTTACGTTTTAAAACTTGCTTCAACCCTCAACACACCGTATCAAGTAAGGATTATTTATTATGTTGAAAAACCAAATGGTTGTTGGGACAGGCATTTTATAAACGCAAATTTACACCAGAGAAGCTATTAAAGCGAAAATGTACTTGGCTTTTTAGCAGCTAATATTACCGTCAAGCTAACCCTTTGCGAGCTATAACCTGACATGGTGTTGGCTCAGCGATGTCACAATGAAACGGAAGAACGTATGTTTTAGTTGTTTTGCGTAGGTAACGCTGGTTAGTTTTGCTGATGAGATTGCTTTAAATCCCGGCGATAAGCGACCACGCTCAACTATCTAAGCCACGTTACTAGCTTATTTGTGCAGCGATTCATCCACAAAGTTCGGACGGAATAACATGGGTCTGTTCCATAACGCTATTTATTTTCTCTTTCTTCAGCGATAATGACGGACCGATACAACATCCACAGTCAACTGGAGCATCTCCAGTCCAAGTACATCGGGACGGGTCATGCGGACACTAGCAAGTGGGAATGGCTGGTCAACCAGCACAGAGACTCGTACTGCTCCTACATGGGACATTTCGATCTGCTTAACTACTTCTCCATTGCCGAGAACGAGAGCAAAGCGCGCGTCCGCTTCAACCTGATGGAGAAGATGCTGCAGCCATGCGGGCCTCCTGCAGACAAACCCGACGATGCTTAAGATGTTATAGGGATGTGGGCTTCTTTCAGCCCGTTTTCAGGATTCCAAGATTTGTTGGGACATATTTTTTATACATGTTTGGACATTTGTCATGCTCCTGATCACCTCTAATAATGCATCATTTTTGATTGCTCTGATTATGTTCCTTGCTACTACATTCTAATACAAATCAGACCAATGTTGTACTTCGGTAATATGACAAAAACAATCAACCCAGCAAACAATAGATAATGGGCGTGCACCAATGTGGACATGGAGGGAACCGACAGTTTAAACAGCCTTGGTCAAGACCATAACGTGCGTAAAGTCTACATTGGAAGAAGACGAAATGCTTTTCTGTCTGAAGTAATTTGTCTAGTTGCTTGTGGGTGTCTTTTTTCAGTCAACCTTACACTGTGATAAAAACTGGTGGGGCAATCATTCTTATTTTCACCATTGAGTTCTCACTAAAGTTAAAATTAATGGATGCCACAATTTCCTGGTCACATCCATGATTGTGTTTATGTAATATTTTGATTTCTGCTAGTTTTAGGGTACTGTTGAAATAGCAGATGGGTAAACTCTCAGTTGTGTATGATCACGATTTTTTTTCTTCCTTTTGCTCCAAATGTTCTTTGATCTTGGCCGAAATACTTAAAATGTCCATGATTTCATAAAGACTGCTATATAGTGATAATTACACATGGTCAAGTAATTTTTCTACAGTTGTTGCTGATTTGCTTTTGTTTTTTGACCATCACTCCGTAAGGCCCTGTAGTTGTTTTATGGGACTTAAGAGCAAGTAGTAACATTTTGTGCTAATTTAAAGTAATATATGGATAAGGGAGTATAGACACAGCACTCAACTCAATTTCTGGACTGTTCTTAGATAGGTGTTCAACAATAAATTTTCAGACAGACATGCTTGGCTTTGGAATTTAGCTACAAATTCATGTGGAAAATATTAAGTTGAACTCAAAACCTCATAAACCACCTTGGATGCAGGCATAGACATAGTTGAGCCTAAAGCTTATTAACCGTATTGCATCACAGCTCTTGTTCATCATAGGCAATATGGACTGTTATGTGCTGTTTGCCTGCTCCACGTCAAAGCTAAACTAAAACCAATCTCTTGCTGCCTAGGCAAACACTTCATTGTCCTCTCAACCTATGCAGTCTGTCACACACCTACGGCAAACTCAAGTACACACTCCCACATGTACACAAAAACCGTATTTACGACCACTATCCACCCACGCATTCAAACAGATCAGATGTGCTTGCACACACACATCACCTTCACTAGCTGTGCCTGTTATGTTTGCAAGGCAAATTTAGACACTCTAGTGGGCAAATTAAACAGGCAAGTGTGGCATAACACAGTGAAGAAAATGCAGATACATCGAGTGAATTTTAAACTTCCAAACAAAATTTGTTTTAGTAAAGTGAAAATGTCTAACTGGTTGGTATAAGTAGATACTTTATTATTGCCATGCAACAATGTTGGTGATAATTGTTCTGGTACAGCATGGTAGCCCAGTTCCAGTGCAAAAAGAAAGAAAAACAAGCTGCACCATAGACCATTACGACAACAAACACAAAAAGAAACACGTAAATGTGAGAATATGCACAGTGAAAAAAAATAGATATAAGAAATATGTGTGTGTGTGTGTGTGTGTGTGATGTATAGTTCAGTTCCCTAGTATATCAAGTAGCCCAACAAGCAGAGAGTACAATGGTTGATGTACCAGTGCAAACAAATCCAGTCTGAGTTCAGTCCAGTGCATACAGTGCATTCGGTCAGTATTTGGGGTCTTGTAGCAAGGGGGGCTAGCAAGGGCTGTTAAGTGTTCTGACTGTTGTAGGAAAGAAGCTGTGGTTTTGGGTTAATATGGACCTGTGGTGCCTTCCAGAGGTGAGAAGCTGGAAGAGGCGGTGGGCTGGGTGGGAGGGGTCACTGGTTATTTTAGCTGCCCATTGAAGGTGCACTTTATATACAGTGAGTTGATTGGGGGAAGGTCACAACCGATTATGTTGGAGGCTTTAGTAACAATCCGCTCCAGTTGCCACTTGGTGCGACTGTCTGAGCTCCCATACCAGACAGTGAGGGATAATGTGAGGATGCTCTCTATGATGGCTTGATAGAAGAGGACCAACAGGTGTTTTTTGACATGGTACTTCTTCAGTCACCTGAGGAAGTAGTCTTTGCTGAGCCTTTCTGATGATGAGGTTGGTGTTGTTGTTCCACTTCAGAGGTGATTATGATTGCATCTCTTGATTTTTCATCGTCAGTTTAAATTGCTGCTTCTGGTACTTTTCTCAGTAGTAAATGATTAGTGAGTTCAGGAGAGCAACTTCGCACCTGAAGTATGACTGCTCGTCAAACATGATAAATAGTTCACATTCAGGGATGCACATTAGAAAAAAAAATACAATTTATTATACTGCTTATGTTGAAGTTGCAAATCCCCCCCATTGTGGAACCTTTCAAGGTGTTGTTGGTGCAGTGTTGTTTTTAGTGAAAAGTCCAATAAGAGAAGGCTTGACTGGAAGGAAACAGCAGTAGCCAAGGTCTGAAGTGCTGACCTCAGGTAATACATCAAATAAATTGCTTGCCAAGTATGTAAACACACACGCGCACACACACACACACACACACACACACACACACACACTTAGTGAGAGAGGATGTTGTGTATGATTCATTGTTGGACAAGAGATTCATCTGCAGGTGTCACGTAAATTCTAATGTCATGCAGTTTGTGTTAGAGAGAAGGATTGTGTGTGTGTGTGTGTGTGTGTGTGTGTTGGAAGGTCTGTTGTTGGGGTAAGTCCTTGCCATCTGTCCTCACTATATGAGTCGGGCATAAAAACAGCATGAGTGAACCCAGTATACAATCACCCACCAACGCACACGCTTTTCCTTTTTTTGCTCAAACCTTACCTCACCGTGCAGCTTGAATTGTTTATTTGTTCTCACTCAGTTCTGTGTGGACACAAATGGACTCCTACCGGGCAGTGTCCCTCCCCTGCTGCCTGCCCTCCAGCCAGTGTTTTTGTTCATAATCTCCAACTTGCGGCTTCTTGGAGCCAGTAGGGGAGCTCAGAGAATCCCAGAAAGCCTCTATCATACATACAAAACAGCTATTATGACAGATTATCCAAGACCAGGCCAGAGTTGGAGTGTACACAAAAGGTCTTAACAGAAACATGCCAGAAAGCGTCATGGTGGATATAGCAGTCAGGTGGATATCATATGAATGAATACATGCTCTTGCCTTCAACAGCAACACAGGCCGTTTAGTGTCTCTCCTCCTAACGAGATGGGAAAATAACATGACATCTAACCTTAAAGTCAAAATCTGTTTGACTTTAAGGGTGTGTGTGGGAAATTCTGTCAGTCGTCCATGTTGCCGAGATGGTCTTGAGACAATATTCCCCCTCTTAAAGTAAAATTTGACCAGTTCAATAGCAGCTTTATTGATATGTAAGTGAATTATATGCTGCTAATTATACTGCAAAGTGTAAAAAAGCAAGGGAAATGGAGCAGGTGTACTTTTACCTCAACAGCGGCCCTCTGGGGCCCCGCAATCATACCCCGTTTCATGCCTCCTGCCCCAACCCCCCCCAAACACACACACACACAAAACTATAACTGCTTATATAATTCCCCCTCCATGTCGGTCACCAATAAAGAACTTCAATAGATAAAATTGTGGATAAACACTGGCAAAAAAAATAAAAAAATACTGTTACAAATGAAAGAAATAGAAGCTGGAAACTCGGCTGATACAGGATCAAGAATGGTCAGAGGGAATGACATAGAGTAGATAGACCGGAGTTCATGTGACATACGTTTTTTGAAAGGAGGACACAGAGATTTACCATTGGTGCTAGTCCTTACCCATTGTTGATTGAGTTGTGATTTGTTGACAATAAAGCCCTACAAGACAGATAATATCTTGAGTAAAAGAAAAATATTGCCTTTCATCAAATTAAAATATTTAAATGAGAGCATCCCTCTTCTGATGAACCCAATTATCTTCATTAGAATTATTGTCATTAGAAGTTGTTACTTGATAACCGAGCCACTGAGGATGCAAACCCAGACACTGAGGATGCAAACCCAGACACTGAGGATACAACCCAGCCACTGAGGATGCAACCCAGACACTGAGGATGCAACCCAGACACTGAGGATACAACCCAGCCACTGAGGATGCAACCCAGCCACTGAGGATGCGCAAGCCAGTGCATTCTTAGTGCCAGTCCCAAGCCTGGATAAATGGGGAGGGTTGCATCAGGAAGGGCATCCGGCATAAAATCTTTGCCAGATCAAATATGTGGGTCACAAGTCAGATTTCCATACTGGATCGGTCAAGGCCCTGGTTACCAACAGCTGCCACCGGTCCTGTTGGCCAGCAGGGTGCCGGTGGAAACTATGCTACTGTTGGGTGAAGGAAAAGGAGAGGGGGAAGGCATGTCCGGAGGCAGCGGGAGAGGAGGAAGGGTAGGAGTGTGGAAGTGAGAGTCGGAACCTTGAATGTTGGCACTATGACTGGTAAAGGGAGAGAGCTGGCTGATATGATGGAAAGAAGGAAGGTAAGTATACTGTGTGCGCAAGAGACCAGGTGGAAGGGGAGTAAGGCCAGGGGCATCGGAGGTGGGTTCAAACTCTTCTACCATGGTGCGAATGGGAGGAGAAATGGGGTAGGGGTAATTCTGAAGGAAGAGTATGTCAAGAGCATGCTGGAGGTGAAGACAGTGCCCGACAGAGTGATGAGTATGGAAATCGAATGTGTATTGATGAATGTTATCAGCACATATGCTCCACAAGTTGGGTGTGAGATGGAAGAGAAAGAAGAATTCTGGAGTGAGTTGGATGAAGTGGTAGAGAGGGTACCCAAGGGGGAGAGAGTGGTGATTGGAGCGGACTTCAATGGTCATGTTGGTGAAGGGAACAGAGGTGATGAGGAGGTGACTGGTAGGTATGACGTCAAGGAGAGAAATGTGGAAGGACACATTTTGTGAAAAGGATGGAAATGGCTGTGGTGAATACATATTTCAAGAAGAGGGAGGAACACAGGGTGACGTACAAGAGTGGAGGAAAGTGCACACAGGTGGACTATATCTTACGTAGAAGGTGCGATCTGAAAGGGATTGGAGACTGCAAGGTGGTTACAGGGGAGAACGAAGCTAGGCAGCATCGAATGGTGATAAGTAGGATATGTGGACTCTCAGGAACTTGAAACCGGCAACCCGCTCCACCTCCTCCCCATTGATGCACAGCCCAGTGTGGTGTGATTTCTTTAGGTTTTTTTTGTAACGAGGTTCAGGTCATTGTCCCTACACCATGCAGACAGTGTCTGGACCTCCTCCCTTTAGGCTGTTTCATTATCATTGGGTATCAGATCCATTCTGGTTGTATCGTCTGCGAATTTAGTTAAGGTGTTGGGGTTGTGGGTGAGAGTGCAGTCGTAGGTGAAGAGGGAGTAGAGGAGTGGACTGAGAACACACCCTTGGGGAGCGCCGGTGTTGGGGATGTTGGAGGAGATGTGATGGCCCAGCCTGACATGCTGGGGTCTGGTAGTTAGAAATTCCTTGACCCACAGATAAAGACTGGTTTCTAGACCTAGTGTCTGCAGTTTGTTGAGCAGTTTGTTCAGGCTGATGGATTTGAATGCTGAGCTGAAGTCAACAAACAACAATCTGACGCAAGTGTTGGGGTTTTCTAGGTGGGTGAGGGCTGTGTGTAGCACGAATGAGATGACATCATCTGTGGATCTGTTGGCCTTGTAGGCAAACTGGTGGCGGTCGAGATCGGAGGAGATGCAGGCCTTGATTTGGGCCAGCTCCAATTTCTTGGAGCATTTCATGATTACTGGCATGAGAGCAACCAGCGGGTAATCACTCAGGCTTGTGACTGCTGAGGTCTTGGGTACAGGGCTGATGGTGGCAGTTTTCAGACAGGTAGGGACTGTGGCTTGTTGTAGTGACCAGTTGAAAATGTTTGTGAAGACTGCAGCAAGCTGGTCGGCACATGCCTGCATTGTATATCCTAGCAGGACTCACTGTATAAGTTAATGTTACATTATCATTGAGTAAGTTTCATCAATTACTGGTGTTTCACTCACCGCCCACCTAATTTTTTGTATTATTTCAGATTTTGGATGTGATCACAACCAAAATATACTTCCTGGGTAGGATCCATCCTCCGCTGAGGGACACTTCAGGAGCTGTTTCTATCAACTCCTACAGTACTGAGACAGCAGGCAAAATGACAGCACAGACATCTTGCCTATGTCTGGGTCACAGAGGCAGCTGCAAAGGAGACATTCTTGGGTGGGGTGATGGGACGCACCACTGTTGTAAATTCAGTGTCTGTTCATGTATATACGCATGCTGGATAATGCATAGTGAGCAGTCAGTGATTTACACTCCCACACCTGCCACCATAAATCTACTGAAAGAGTGAAAAATGCTTTGCATGGATGTGTGTATGGCTTTGTTCTTGTGTGCGTTAATGAGCATCTCATTTGGGAGGTGTCCATATCGGCTCTCTTCTGATTGCACGGGAGCTCAGCCAGATGCTTGAAAAGGTCCAAGAGACGCATTCACCCTATTGAAATACTAATGCTCCTGCAATCCAATTATCCTTCCCCTTCGATGCTACTCTGCTGTTTTATCCATCAGCGAACCGGCTCCCTCCCCTAATCTCATCTCTGTTCTTCAGCGTAACTATCCCCTTTCCTCCTGTCCCTGTCGCCCCCCCCTCACTATGATCCTTTAATCCAAACCTTGTCACTTCTTCTCTTATTTTCGATCCTCAGACAGACTTAACAGCAGTTCGGAGAGATTCAAGAGAAGACAGATGTAATCTACTTGCAGCGAGCCAGTTGTATAAGAAGGAAATGGTGGGTAACCCATTTTTCTGTAAATAAATAAATAAATAAATGCTGTAAATAAATAGATAATGCGTATCATCTTATTTTCCCTGTTCTTGAAATATACATCTTGAGTGTAATGGAAATACAGTTCCTTTGTGCAGTAGTGGTGATCACCCCCGAAACTGCATATTGGTCTCTGAGTTTCTTCTGAGTTTTCTCATTCATCCGTTCTATTTATGAATGTGATGATTTGTTCAGAAGGGAGGAAAAAGCAAATGGATATGTCCTCAGTCCAATGATGTCAGTGGCTCATAATATGGAATCAAGGTGAAATTTACCAAACACCACACTGTGCAGCAAAATATCCTATTTTCAACTCAATAACCGTGACAATCCTCCTAAAACAATTACTTTTCTAGAAAATAACTTCATTTACTAGAATAGGTGAGCAGAGATTCCATCTCATTCAGCGAGCTGTAGTTTATATTTTCGCCACGTTAGTCTTTCGCACCCTTTTGACACATGCTGGACCAGGGTGCAGCTTACTTTGAGAAAGCCCCACGGATCATAACGTAAGGAGAAAAGTACAAAAGGAGGGGGAAAATGAGTTTCAACGGTTGTTTTTCTTCAATCTTCAGACACAGCGGGTATTAGAGTAATGATTAATATCTCCTAGGCTATTCCAAAGAGGGGTCGAGCAGAGACCTCGAGTGCAATGAGCCAGGCACAATGAAATGGATTGTATCCTGCCTGCGGAGCCTTGTTAACTGAGCGGGCAAGTATTGTGTAACAAGCCCGTATTTGAGACCAAGAATCATTTCCTGACTTTGAGAAGAGGCAATTTTAAACTCACTGATTAGTTCTACGGTTAGGAATACAGGCATGGTGAAGGTCAGGATAAGGTTTAAAGATTAGCATCATTTCAGCAAATGGAAAGGGGCAGGGGAATCAGAGGTCTGCTCACCTTCACATAATTACTTTAGACTAGGAATGCACCGAAAACTCGGCCACCGAAAATCTTCGGCCTTTTCGGTTTTCGGCCGAAAGACCTAAATCACCGAAACAACACGGCCGAAACAGAATTGTGATGACGCAAGCAAAAAGCCTGTCTGTTTATCTGTAAGATAAGATCTGTAAGGCCTGCCAACATCTGAGATTGCACCTTGAACGTCAGCTAACTTTACCATTAACCATAGCTGATCTAATTAATGTCAGATACAGCTAATTATGCTGCTGGGGTTAGTTATGACTCTGTTTGTTGGATGATGTTTAAAGCTGCACAAGGGAATGTTTCCATGGTACAATATTACCTTTTTGCTATCAATGATGATACCCCTCCCTCCCCAAGCCCCAATAAAAATAAATAAATAAATAAATAACCTTTTTGTTACATGATTTGTCTATTTGTTAAAATCTTTAGTGCTGCACAGGAAGTAACTTATTTAACATATCTATTGACTAACATTTACCTCATGTGTATGTTATATTTATGCTTTTCAAATTGAAATCGATTGCTTTGATTTTGTTGTTCTTAAACAAATGAAAACAAATATAAGAAGTCACAGTGTTAGAAGCCATGACTTTCGATTTATGTCTTATGTTATTCGAGCAACATGAAACAGAATTTTGGGAATTGCCGTCAGCTAAAACAGCGTGCACTGGGCAGAAACGCCCTTATGCCGCTTTAAACAGTGATTGGCCCTTTCCCAAATGGCCCCCCATGTAAGTCCTGTGGTCCTCCTCCAAGCCCTCAAGACCACATGGGTATAACAAAAGCGAGAATTGGGACACCCTCGCACCTGTGCACTTTCAGCATGGAGACAGATGATTTCCAAACTCTTATCTCGGTCTCCCCCCAGCCTCCCCCCTTAACCAAAACAGTACGAACAGGACCACATGACATCACAGCACCGTTTATGAATGTGCCACTTACTTGTGTATGAGGTATGATAGCGAAATTAGGTCATCAAAATATATCGGAAAAAAAAACATTTTTTGTCTGATAATCGGAATCAATAATGACTTGCTCAAATCACATTTAAGTGTCTTAAAGAGTAATTTAACCCGAGACCATTTAAGTGAGTTTGCTGACATTTACATGTAAAAACCATCTAAAGGTTAAATGTAGGTGTGCCAAAGAAACCAGCATCGACAGTCCTATTGACAACGGTTAGTGCTGGCTCTGTCTGCCTGTCTGTCTGTCTACCTGTCTGTCTACCTGTCTGTCTGCCTGTCTATCTGCCTGCCTACCTGTCTGTCTGTCTTTCTGCCTGTCTGTCTGTCTGCCTGCCTACCTGTCTGTCTGTCTGTCTGTCTTTCTGCCTGCCTGCCTGTCTGCCTACCTGTCTGTCTGCCTGTCTGTTGATGCCAATGCAAGGTGTGCTGGGACAACTAAATTAAACAGACATATCATTAATCTACGAATTGAATTCTACTAAAGTCAAGTCAAGGGACGATGAATGGTTTCGAAGCTCAACGTGTTTCAGAACCAGGGCCACCGGGTTAATTGTTTGCTTGTACTGAAAGTCCCCCAATGCATTTTAATGGGCAGCAGTCATCCGAGAGTCTATCCCGTCACTTTACCTCCCTATATGCCCCACTGCGGCAATCCAATATGTCTGCTCCTTCAGTCGATACCTCAGCCCAGCAACACATAAGGCCAGCAGAGTGTAATGGACGACGCTGTTGCTAATGGTCCCCAGTTTTTCTTACAGGTTCCCTGGTATGGCCAGCGTTTTATGGTCGCTGGTCCCTCACAGGGGATGCTCAGATAGCAGCGAAGCTGTTCTGTTTGGCTCATTTCTCTCCCTTCGCTAAAAATGTCACTGTATCAGCACTTGGGTGAAAAAGATAAATACAAACAAGTGAATATTTACATAACGTCACGGCTGCTAAATTCACAAGTCAGAGTATGTCACCAGCACATGGAAAAAGTTGTCCCCTAATATAAACGTATACCGTGCTGCCCGCCGCCAAGGTCGGACTTTACTCTGCATCGAGTGAGGCGAGTCATTGGAGGGAAACAAGGCTCCACAGAATGACTGATGAATTACCGCTCTCTCTCCATCTGTCCCTTCTCCCTTTATGTCAATGCCATTTCTTTTGTCCCTTGCCTCTTTCCATCTCTCATTCTCCCCTATTCATGTTTGTCTTGTTTTCTTTCCTGTCCCTATACGGTTCAACCCCCTCTCACTCTTTTTCAAGCCCCCCCATCCTCTTTGAAAGCTGGAATGAGGATGACAACATTCTCATTTCAATGACGATGACCACATTGGGCTGGTATTTTATTACTACAGCCTTAGGCCTATACACACCCAATTCACATGAACACACACACACACACACACACACACACACACACAAACACACACACACACACACATTCACGATGACACATCTTAAAGTACATCTGGAAAAAAATTTTAAGCCATTGTTACACCAAACAGGGCGGCATGGTGGTGTAGTGGTTAACGCGGTCGCCTCACAGCAAGAAGGTCCTGGGTTCGAGCCCCGGGGTAGTCCAACCTTGGGGGGCGTCCCGGGTCATCCTGTGTGGAGTTTGCATGTTCTCCCCATGTCTGCGTGGGTTTCCTCCCACAGTCCAACGACATGTAGGTCAGGTGAATCCGCCATACTAAATTGTCCCTAGGTATGAATGTGTGTGTGTGTGTGTGTGTGTGTGTGTGTGTGTGTGTGTGTGTGTGTGTGTGTGTGTGTGTGTGTGTGTGTGTGTGTGTGTGTGTGTATGTTGGACCTGTGCGATAGTCTGGCGGCCTGTCCAGGGTATCTCCCTGCCTGCTGTCCAATGACTGTTGGGATAGGCTCCAGCATCCCTGTGACCCTGAGTGCAGGATAAGCGGGTCGGAAAATGGATGGATGGAAGTTACACCAAACAATTTCACTAAGTAGCAAAACTCCAACCACAGTCATGGGCAGAAAATGGTACACACACCTAGTCCTGAATGTCACGTGGTTAAAGACCACTACACCAAACTAAATGCCTGTGAATCTGAAGTCTATTTTAGGGTCGCATCTGACTCAAGATTCATGACAGTTACCAATTTTTTCATGTTCGTCTTTAATCCCATTATTGCTGCAGCCAAATTCCATTCTGTTATCCAAAGCACTTATCCCACCCAGGGTCGCGGGGATGCTAGAGCCTATCCCAGCAGTCATCGGGCAGCAGGTGGGGAGACACCCTGGACAGGCTGCCAGGCCATCACAGGGCCCACACACACACACACACATTCACACCTAGGGACAATTTTAGTACGGCCGATTCACCTGACCTACATGTCTTTGGACTGTGGTAGGAAACCGGAGCATCCGGAGGAAACCCACACAGACACGGAGAGAACATGCAAACTCCACACAGAAGACGACCTGGGATGACCCCCAAGGTTGGACAACGCCGGGGCTCGAACCCAGGTCCTACTTGCTGTGAGGCGACCGCGCGAACCACTTCACCACTTTTGCTGCAGCAAAATGTGATGTTTTTTTGCTGTTTGCCTGAGGTTTATGTGCTGGGTGTTAAAGCAACAAACTGCTTTTTCAAAACGGGCATTAAATCGTGGGAAGTCATTTTCAAAGAGTTCACATTTTCCAGTGCTAAACCATTCTCGTTTCAAACTGCACATGTCAACGTGGGCATGGAATCAAATGAAAAGCAATATCGCCCTTTCGCCTTGGGGGTTTTCATCAAGATGCACCACATCATTGCTTTAACAGGAAAAACAGAAATGTGTCCCCTTGCTTTCCAAGATTACTTCCTGACGGATGTGTCTCTCACAGTTCCCAAACGAATCTGCGGACCTTGTCATTGTTGTCTAGATCAGGACGCATGCAAGGTGAATTGAAAACTGTCTCTTCATTGTTCTCCAATCTCATTAGACGGCGGTGGCACGCAGAGCGTGGTTTGTCCTCAGCTGGCCAATGAGGAACGCCTGTTTACAATTAACATTTCTGAGTGAGTTTCATAAGGAGGGCTGGAGAGGACATGGGTAATGATTTTCTTTTACTTTGCTTTGTCGTGATGACAGGAAATCTATTTCCCGATCTCAATAATAAAAGCTTGGTATGGCGAGACTGCAAAATAATAATGAGAAAGTGTTTTTGATCTCGATCCCCAAAGAAATGACTCCCCCCATGTCAAGATCACAGAATTTTTTTCTAGTGAATCTGAAAAAAATGGAGTAAGATAAAGATATTTACATGTGCTCTCTCTGGCCTTTGTTAGTTTGTAGAGATATGGAGGGGGGGCATTCAGCTGCTGCAAAGGTGCTTTTGAAAGCCCTTGCAAAGCTCTGAAAGGAAACTGGAATTGACTGTGTGGCCTGACAAGACAAGATGGTCTGGCAAACACAACCAGTTCCACAATACTTTTCAGTGTTTCCTTCCATTAGAGTGTCTGAACCATATCACAACAGCTTCATTATGCAGTTTTTTTTTTGTTTTTTTTTTTGCAATCTCAAGCCAACCAAAGTTAGCGCCGAGAAACTCTGAGATCAAGGGAAGGGGGAGTATATTAAACTAGATATCGCTGTTGGTGACGCTCAGTGCACAGATGTATTGAAAAGTTGGCCCGAAGACATGATCCTTCATTAATCCAGAAGATGTGCGAGAAATTGTGTCTTGTGCTCAAAATGCCCTGAAGATGGTCTGCATGCCCTTTTAAAAAATAAAAAATAAACATAACGTCACTGAGCGTTAACTTCTGCAATGGCAGTTCCCACCTGTGAGTGCTGACAAGTCTTCAAGCCATGAAATCTGCGACCTATAACCGAGTCCTAAGCTTCACAAATGTGTTACCGGTGTACTGAATAAGTAGAGAGCTGCAGTAAATAGACTGATAGATATTCCTTTATTACTTAAGAGTAACCACCCCATCTTGCCTTGAAAAAAAACCCAATATAATAATAGCCATTACATTTATATAGTGCTTTTCAAACCAGCCAAAGCACTTCACATTGAAGAGGGAAACTCACCTCAACCACCACCGATGTGTAGCACCCACCTGGGTGATGCACGGCAGCCATTTTGCACCAGAACGCTCACCACACATCAGCTTGAGGTGGAGAGGGAGGAATCATTGAGCCAATTACATGGGGAGATGATTAGGTGGCCAGTTGGAGAGAGCCAGGTTGGGAATTTGGCCAGGACACCGGGGAACCCCCTACTCTTTGCGATAAGTGCCATGGGATCTTTATTGACCACAGTGAGTCAGGACCTTGGTTTAAGGTCTCCTCTGAAGGACGGCACCTCCTACAGCATCGTGTCCCCGTCACTGCACTGGGATTTGTTGTTTTTATTAGGACCAGAGGGGGAGACTGCCCCCTACTGGTCAACCAACACCACTACCGGCAGCAATTCATTTTCCCAAGAGGTCTCCCATCCAAGCACTAGCCAAGCCCATACCTGCTTAGCTTCCGTCATTCAGCAGAGCCAGGGTACACATGGGTATGGCTGCTGGCAATAATAGCTAACAGATAAGTATTTCTCGTGGCTCTTTATACGCACAAAAAAAAAACGCATACATTACACAATTTTGACATTACAGTGGCTGCATTTATAACACACGACACCTGCTCGGTAAAGTGAAATGTCAGATGGCTTTCATGAGACGTAAATGTGTTTGGGGTCGATGTTGAGAAAGTTGTCTTGGGGCAACATGCAGTTAATCCGCCTGCTGCTTTCAGCGTTAAACCGTGGTGTGGTGAGAAAACCCTGATTGCAATCTTGTCGATTTTCACATTTTCAACGAAATCAAAACGTAAGGGGGAACTCGGTGATTCACGGTTGTGCGAGTCCCCCGCTCTTGACCCAGTCCCGTCCAACACAGTCAGCCTGACGAGAGACAGGCTGACGGAAGCCCGGTGATTTCGTTATGGAAATACGTCTTCACACAACTGCAGCGCCGCGGCAGGAGAGAGATATTCGCCGCGGTGGACCAGGACGGGAGAAACGCCATCACACCAACATGCATGTTCACATGTACACACTTCCTGTGAACTGACGGAACGATCCGGGTACTTACGGGCAGCAGCTACCAGTCCAAGGGTCAAAGAGGCAACAGCTCTTTTAAACTCCTTTTTAAACTAAGCTGAATGGAGGCCAACTAGACTAGCTAGCTGATTTGCATGGTAACATTCACAGCCTTATCACTTCGTTGCCTACCAGCACAGGGATCACAGGTTCAAATCCTCGCGTTACCTCCGGCTTTGTCGGGCGTCCCAACGGACACAATTGGGAAGCCGGATGTGGGTATGTGTCCTGGTCGCTGCACTAGCGCCTCATCTGGTCAGTCGGGGCGCCTGTTCAGGGGAGGGGGGGACTGGGGGGGAGAATATCGTGATACACCCACGCGCTACGTCCCCCTGGGGAAACTCCTCACTGTCAGGTGAAAGGAAGCGCCTGGCGACTCCACATGTATCGCAGGAGGCGTGTGGTAGTCTGCGGCCCTACCCGGATCGGCGGGGGGGGGAGCAGCGACCGGGACGGCTCGGAAGAGCGGGGCTGCTGTAAGGTGTCTGGTTAAACAGATGCCAGACTTGCTGGGGTAATACTGACCGACTATCGATATTCGAACTCTTACATTTGAGACTATAATGAGTAATGTATGGCAGTTCCAGCGAATAAAGACTCGGATTTGATATTTAGCGACACCTGAGCTCAGGGAATTTCTATTTTGGTTGTTAAATACCGAGGCCCTTAGATAAAGCCGTTTGCGTCCCAAACAAGGACAAACCAGTTCACAGCTCGTGAGCTACATTTACATAAGCACACAACATATTTCTAAACATTTGCTGCGCAGACTTCAGTGTCTCTTGTCCAAGTACAGAGAAAGAGATTTTATTCCAGATTGCATCCTTTCTTTAGGCAAATATGGGGAATTCATGGTTTGGACTAAATGCAGTCGTTTTTCGTAGTCCTCCTCGATAAAGTCCTTTAGCGTGGCGTTTACTGTTGGCAAATAAAACGGAGGAAGAATTGAGGAAGTGTTCACATAGACGTCACATAGATACAACATCCTCCTGGGTGAACAGCTCTTATTTAGCCGTACAGGAACATGGCCCCTGGTTTATAAGCATCCAGCAGACCACATGTTTACCTAAAAGGCTGCAACTTGAATTTTCACGCTTGCACTAAATGCATTTAAGTACAAGAACATTCTGATTATGGGAAAGCTTTATAAAGAATTGCGTGAGGAGCTCATTTGAGGCATAAAAAAGAGATAGTTGATTAAACAATTCTTCATCCAGATATGATAAGAAACCTTGTTGCCGTCCAGGGTCGGTCTCTCATGCACAGATAAAGCATTGACTCAACTTTTCGTGCTTCAGTGGAGGTTAATTACCATCTCTACCCTGTGTACGACCATGAGTAAGGCGAGTGGGGAGACGGGTTTGCTAAGTAAAGGCAAGGCAGTGGTTCCACATATTGAAATTAAAGCCAATCTCCCTGCAATTGTTATGACACCCACAAAGAGCACTTGTATGTGTGTGTGTGTGTGTCTGTGTGTGTGGGTGGGTGGACTCTGCGGAACACTGCATTGTCAACATCTCAGGGTTAATAACCATTTTTTAATAAAACAGCAAAAATCATAGTTTAAAACATTCACAACAGAGTGACACTGTATAATTTCATTGGCAGTAAACTGGATTTTGATGTATGCACATGCTCAATATACATTCTGTACAAAGTAATCCATATATATAACAAGCTAGACATTCATGTGAACGAATACTGTTGGTTCTTTTTCAATGATGTACACAGATTTTATGTTACAATTTCCGGGGGGCTGCGAGGGGATAGAGGAATCACATCCATTTTCGATTACTGCGTTTAAACGAAAAGAAAGCGTCTTGGTGGTTTGAGGCCATTTACAAAAGAAATGTTGAGGTTAGCAAGATAGTTTAAAACCAGCCACACGTCCCCTTGTCAGGCAATGTTTCCCCTCTGGTAAAAGTTTGCCGAGTGGAAAAACCACAAAATCCTTCTTTAATTGTCGACATAGAAAACATCTAAAAGCAATGGGACGGAAATATTTTGTTTTAAATTTAATGTGCCTCCGGGATACTTAGTGATGCACATCTTAAGTATTTCTTGTGGCTAGGTAGGGGGAAGAAAAAAAAACAAACAAGTTTCTTCCTGCCAATTGAGAAATAGAGAAATGACCTCTCACAAAGACCCAAGTATCACACAGACACCATCATAACCCCCGCACCACCTTTACACTTTATATTAGCATGTGCCTTGTCCGTTTCACTATAATCTGCACGGAGTTTAACTGCATGTCAAACGAGGTATAACGCATCAAATTTGTCTCCTTTTAAGTCAGTCTTGGAGACATTCAAAACTTCTCAGACCTTTGTCTTGATGCATGCTCAATAATCCAGATAAGAAAATCAAAGAAGGTTGAATCACTTCATCGGGATACCACGTTTATTGACAGATACGTTTCATCACTCATCTAAGTGGCATCTTCAGTCTAAACCGACTGCAGGTATCCCCACCCTTATACGGTACAATACAGTGGCATAACGACTGAAACCAACAATCAGTTTGTATGTACAATATGCAAATATGGGTGGGAGCATTAACTAGATATTCAATGGCCATGTGTACTATTCACAGAGGATTTGGGAATGTTTGCTATCACAGCATTGTAAGACCAATCACAGCAGCCGGGGATGGGGAGAAATTCCTATATTAAACAGGTCCTGGTTAAGTGTGGCTATCCTAACTGGGCATTTGTCAAAGCCAGGAAGACGCCCAAACAGTGCACCAGCCGACTGAAGAGAGAAGAAGGACAACAGTTGCCTCAGTGTACACCAGTGGTGATTCCATATGTAGTGGGAGTGTCGGAACAGTTGAGATGCGTATTTTCCAAATATCACGTCTCAGTTGCTTTCAAACCCCAAAACACGCTGCACCAGAAGTTGGTTCACCCCAAGGATCAGGTCCCCCGGCGCAAACAGAGCAATATAGTGTACGCTGTTAACTGCCAGGAGGATTGCTGTGACTTATACTTTGGGGAAACTAAATAGACGCTGGCCAAGAGGATGACAGAACACAGAAGATCTAACACGTCAGGCCAGGACTCCACAGGCTACACCCATCTACAGGCCAGTGGCCACTCTTTCAAGGATGATGAGGTGCACATCCTTGATAGGGAGGAACGCTGTCAGAGGCCATCTATGTGAAGAGGGAATGACCATCCCTGAACCGGGGGGACTTAGAGTACATCTGTCGCCATTTTACAATGCTGTAAGATGCAAACATTCCCAGATACTCTGTGAATAGGACTCATGGCCATTGTAATGCTGGTTAATGGTCACACCCATATTTGCATATGAAACTGGTCGTTGGTTTCGGTGGTTATGCCACTGTATTGTTTATAAGGGTGGGGATACCTGCAGCCAGTTTAGACTGAAGATGTCACATAGATGAGTAAAGAAACACATCTGTCAATAAACGTTGTATCCAGATGAACTGATTCAACCTTCTTTGATTCTTAGACCTTTAAAACCTTCTGACTAAAAAGGCCGAAACACCTACAGACCGGCTTTGTTCCCTAGGTACAATATTTTTGGAATTTTATGGAGGGTCACAAACACCAATGTCAATTGCATTAGCTGAACCGTAGTCCAGAGGCTGGTTCATCAGCATGGTCATCAGCTGACAGACTTCTTTAATTTAACAGATTGCAGAAGGCTTGCCAGCAGTGCCAGCCTACATCTTTGGGCGAAAACGTGATCCGCCTCTCTATGGACACTTAAGGCTATACATATACCCAATTTCCCCTCGGGGATGAATAAAGTATTCTGATTCTGATATACATGTGTAAAGATGCATATTAAGGCAAGGTGTACAGGAGCCACTTGTCTGTTCATCTCCCATTTTTAGATGCCACTCCAATGAGCGGCTTCATAAGTCACACCATGGTGTCACTGGCAGGTTTCTATACAGATGCTTTCCAAAACAGTGCTCGGGCAACTGGAAAAGATGAAAAAATGTCTCTCCCTCAAGAGGCCGATCAATAAGACGGTCGAAATCATTGCTTAGTTTTGTATTTGTGAAAGATTTAGATTCTGCAACGTGCTGTTGACCATACTGGGTTTGTATTCATGGAGACAGTCAGAACTGATTTACTGTCACTGGGTGAATCCTCATCTCTCTCATCTCATCAGCAGCCGCTTCTCCGGGGTCGGGTCGCGGTGGCAGCAAGCTAAGTAGGGCACTCCAGACCTCCCTCTCCCCAGCAACGCCATCCAGCTCCTCCTGGGGGATCTCAAGGCGTTCCCAGGCCAAATTGAACATGTAGTCCCTCCAGCGAGTTCTGGGTCTACCCCTGGGGTCTCCTCCCAGTTGGACGTGCCCAGAAAACCTCCAAAGGAAGGTGACCAGGAGCCATCCTAATCAGATGCCCGAACCACCTCAACTGGCTCCTTTCGATGCGAAGGAGCAGCGGCTCTACTCTGAGCTCCCTCCGGATGTCCGAGCTCCTTGCCCTATCACTAACAGACATCCTACGGAGGAAACTCATTTCAGCCGCTTGTATCGCGATCTCACTCTTTCGGTCACTACCCAAAGCCCATGGCTATAACCGGGTGAATTCACGTTCACAAAATACATCAGTGCATCAACCGTCCCACTGAGGCTGAGACACCGGAGGAACATAAGGGCTCGGATTGGCCTCTGACACCACAGTGAATTAGAGAGTAAGAAGAAATGAAGGGGTGATCAGGTGTGCGCTTCCTTCATTGTTGCTGCTTGTTCCACGTCAGTCTGGACGAGAGCCTCAGCCCAGTGTCTGAAATGGAGACGCGAAACAGCTCTGCAATACTAGAAAGGCACTCTTCGACACTTTAATAGCAAACCCCCTAAACATAGTGTACGCATTAAAACTGGTATGGCACTCCCCTCAAACACCTGAGGAGATGCAGTTCATAAACGTAACATATGAGAAATCATACAGTACAGGAGCAACATCACAACCCTCCATTGCATACCTTCTTTAAAGTCTTAGGTGCTTGTAACTTCGACCTTCAGCCGCCCAAGTCCGAAAACACTGACCGGCTATTCTTCATCTGCATATGCATTTTTACATTCTTGGATTATTATAACATTGTGCCCTCTAGTGGCCATAAACTTTAAACTACATCTCAAAACAATGAACTGCAGAATATGAGACAGGGTTCAGGGACGCTCATCTGAACGTCTCAAACTCTCTCCCTTTCTTTCCCATCTGTGACACGGACGGTCACATCAGCATGCAGCAATCCAATCACCTCCATTTTCTGCTCTGAGACGACGCCCATACATAGCCATAAACATAACAACTACCTTCCCGAGTGCTTTATACACTGAAAACAACTTCACCTCCCCAAACTGAAGGCTTTCTTGTTTTACATACAGGCTATGCCAACCAACCGCCTCTGAAGGTTCAGACAATCACCACATCTAGAGAGGCAATTTCCCTCGATTTTCTCCCCTGGCTCTTTTCTTTAGATTGGCTTAATGTAAATGAATGTGGAGAATGGGGGGGGGGGGTATCGTGGCACATATCATAAGCCCAGGGCATTATCCCAAATAAATAAAATGATCTGACCAGAGCTGTATGACGTGCTGTAGTTCTGACCATAGACACGTAAATACTAAGTTATATATCTAAGGCCTTATACATAGGATGTAGGTTCTTTCCTTGAGACATAAGCCCATATCATTGTTGGTTGAGGAATCATCCGGAGGCAACGTGAACTGAGGTTGGTTTTGAAGGCTGGGAGACTGGTTTTGTGGCGATAAGGCTGTAGAAAACAGAGTTTGTGGTAGTGAAATCCAGTTGGTCATCATGGTGTTTAGGGCCGGTGGAATCTGCATTAAAAAAGAAGAAAATTATGCACACACACACACACACACATGCACAACACACAAACACACAGTTTGTTCATAAATATGCACACATACACTACGCAATGCTATACTTGTGCTACAGGTGAACACAATCTTGTTTTCGCCCTTTTTGCACTGGGAAACAATACAAGGCCACGTCAGCTAAATCTAATAGCTCAGGGCGACTCGAGGGGGCTATCAATAGCTGAGGACTAATGAAGTGAAAACAACCTACGGTAGAAGCAAATCAAGCCTTCCACATAATTAGTGGAAAGGGTCTTGGAGGTCAAAACAGTATTAATATTGATTAAAGTGAATAAACAGTTGTATTTTAGAGTGATTATTTACTAATTAAGTGTAAATGATTGTCAAAGCGGGACCAAGGCCATCGAATGGTCCAGTCATTACCTGGTGAACTGCTTGCTCTCTTCGTGAACTTCCATCTCCCGGCTCTTAAACTCATTCAGCTCCTTACGGATAGCAGCCTGTAGGGCAAAGCACGCGCACACACACACACACACACACACACACACACACACACACACACACACACACACACACACACACACACACACACACACACACACACACACACACACACCACACACACACACACACACACACGTGTTGATTTATGGGTAAGAGCATCCCATTCCTAACTCTATCTTGAGACACACAGGCACACACATACACTTTGCGATGTTTGCCTTGTCATTTCCAGTCAGTACACACTGTTCTCAGTGCATCATCAATACTAAATCATCAGAGGGCAGCTGTGAGATGGTGAGGGTAGTACCACTAGTACCACAATGTCCCTAAATTCCCATGAGCGAAGGGCCTTGCAGCGGATAAAGAAGACTACTCTACTCACTCACCGCTACTATCCATCGATCCATCCATCCATCCATCCATCCATTATCTAAACCGCTTATCCTGCTCTCAGGGTCACGGGGGATGCTGGAGACTATCCCAGCAGTCATTGGGCAGCAGGCAGGGAGACACCCTTGACAGGCCGCCAGGCCATCACAGCCCCCCCCCCCCCCACACACACACACACACACCTAGGGACAATGTAGTATGGCCGATTCACCTGACCTGCATGTCTTTGGACTGTGGGAGGAAACCGGAGCCCCTGGAGGAAACCCACGCAGACACGGGGAGAACATGCAAACTCCACACAGAGGACGACCCGGGATAACCCACTAAGGTTGGACTACCCCAGGGCTCGAACCCAGGACCTTGCTGTGAGGCGACCGCGCTAACCACTGCGCCACTGTGCTGCCCCACTACTACTATCGTACGTCTGAAAGCCTTTGCGTGTGATTCACGAGCTGCAGAGTCCATATCAGCAAGTTTATAATGTCATGTTGGGGAGGTAAAAAAAACCACTGACTTCAACCAAACCCTCTTTTTGTCTAAAAATCAAGCCGATGCTCTTTTACAAGACGGAATTTGTTTTGTTTGTTTTTTTCTAAAATTTAAAGTTTCTTAAAAACCACTTCATCTTCAGTTACATTGGAGGATTGTTTGCCTTAAGTGGTCAAATGGAAACCAGTGGTAATCCACCTTCTAATTTAGTCCTACTTTGCTGTTTGTGACCCATGAGGGCTGCACAAATTAAAGAAATAATAATAATAATGATAGTACTGACTCCCAAAATGTCTAATTTGCTGAGGCTGTAACATTTCTTTAGAGGATTTGTATATAAACTTCAGAGAACAACCCAACCCAAGCTCAAAATAAAACAAAAAACCAAACAAGAAAAACACTGAAATATAAAACCTTGGATTCTTTTTACATGCACATCAATAATCCCATTGCTGTGAGCAATCAGTTTCAAGCGATATTTCACTAAAGGCATTTACATGGTTTGAAATAAAGTGCTTTCTCTTTGCTTTGCACTTCTCTTATTCTTCATGCATCAGTGCAGAACAATACACGTAACAGGAAGAGTCCAATTTGCCACCCTGTGTGTTAGATGTTTTCACACTTGTATTGCAAAAACGTGCTGTTTCAAAGTGTCTGGCGACCTTTCAAATGCACAGTTTCAAAAAGCCAAAAATAGCCAGACTAGACCATATAAATGTACCCATTCATCAAAAGGCTGAGCAAAAAATCTGCACGTCTTTATCACGTTGTGCTCACTCTGATTAGGACTTTATTCCTCTATCCATCCATCCATTATCAGATAAAGGTGTCGCTAAAGTTGAAATAACGTCTTTGTTGGTTAATGATCATATGATCAGTCACATTTAAACAAACTCCGAGATAAACCATCCTTATAACCCGAACTTATGCCGAGCGAAGAGCAAGTTTTGCTGAACAAACAGCGACTGTTTCTGCAATGAGCAAACTGCAGCCGATGCAAAAATGTCTAGGGTGGTTTTGCATGACAAATTGCAAGGATTGAACTGGGGTCAAGCAAAATCAAGGAGCTCTTTTTAGAGTGCCGCTTCAACAATAGAGAAAAAACCTTTCACCGGCGTTGTCCTATGCAAATCTGAAGCATCAGCACCCAATTCACCCAGCTCATCATTTACTGAAGCCCTTTTTAAGAAATAGATGAGAAACAGTGTCGAGAAACTGAACCACGGGTGACCGCAACTCCTAGCCCAGCTGTAATATTCAGCACAAGAACCACAATGTAATTTTCTGTCAATATTGTGCAGCCCTAGTGCCTACCATATATCTTATGCAGGGACTCTCCCACAATTCAGATGCTTACTGACTGCAAAGTCACCGCTTCATATATTTTGTCTTAACATGAAAACTTCTTATGCAAGTTCATTTATTCTTTGAGGTAAATTTGTATTTGTTTGTTTAATGTTTTTAATGGATCATGACGCGTCTCAGTGGAGGTAAGTTTAGTATTTGCACAATCTCTTTATACATATCACAGAAATAGGGAGTTAACTGTAAGAAATACTCCTACTCCTTTTCAAACATCCATCCATCCATTATCCAAGCCGCTTATCCCAACCGGGGTCACGGGATGCTGGAGCCTATCCCAGCAGTCATTGGGCGGCAGGCGGGGAGACCCCCTGGACAGGCCGCCAGGCCATCACAGGGCCGGCCAGCCGACACACACACACACACACACACACACACACACCTAGGGACAATTTTAGTATGGCCGATTCAGCTGACCTACATGTCTGTGGACTGTGGGAGGAAACCGGAGCCCCCGGAGGAAACCCATGCAGACACGGGGAGAACATGCAAACTCTACACAGAGGACAACCCGAGACGACCCCCAAGGTTGGACTACCCTGGGGCTCGAACCCAGGACCTTCTTGCTGTGAGGCGACCGCACTAACCACTGCGCCACCGTGCCCCCCCCCCCCCCCCGCCTCCTTCCGAACATGTAACAAGTGATCTGATGCATACGGAGATTTGTTCACTGAGTTTGATGTGTGGAGTGGTTGATCACTTCAGATTATTAGCAATGGCTTATCTGTATGTTATATCCTGCTTATTACATGTTCAAAATAAATCATCATTCATTCATTCATTCATTCAAATAAGTACAGAGTAAGGGTACCTTGTCTGCAGGGGTGAGCCTAGTCCAGGGTTTGTCCGCCCGGCGGTCGTAGTCCTTAGCATCAGTTACTTCTACATACTCATTAAAACGCAGGATCCTCCGTGCCACCAACTCTGCCACTGTAGGCCTGACGCTCAACTACGGACACACAGGAGAAGAGAGGATGGGTATTTTCTGGAACAATTTCCTTTACGTTCACTAGATGGGGCAATTTCACCACAAACTGTGCCTTTCTCCTCGTGGTTCCGGTCGCCATGTGGCGTACTAAAGCCAATCACAAGTTCAATATTTGCAGTTAAATACTCTCTCCTCATCTCCTTCCTTTTATTTCTCTTTCCCTCTCACATTTATGTGTGTGCAGGTGTTTAACTGTGTGAACGTGTGTGTGTGTGTACCAGGTTTTTCTATCCTAATGGGGACCAGATGTCCCCATTAGGATAGAAAAACCTGAAACCACTTACCATGTGGGGACATTTTATGGGTTCCCCGTGAGGAAAAGGGTCTATTTTAGGGTTAGGACTTGGGTTTAGGGTCAAGGTTAGAATTAGGATTAAGTTAAGGTTAGGGTTAAGGGCTAGGGAATGAATGTAGTCAATGAGGGGTCCCCACAAGTATAGAGAGACATTGGTATGTGTGTGTGTGTGTGTGTGTGTGTGTGTGTGTGTGTGTGTGTGTGTGTTTACAGTACCTTTCTGGAGAGTCTCCTTTTAATCTCTTGCTTGGCTTCTTGCTCCTCTGCTTCATTTTTCTCTGCACACAGAGAAGCGACGGGGTCATTTAACATCCACTGTACCTAAAAAAAAGTCTCTGCTTCTATTCAGAATGGCCCAAGATGGAGTTCAACACATGGGGTGGTGTTCATATGCCCTCATATCAAACAGAAAACAAAAAACAAAAAACAATGGAAGTGGGTTGTATGGCAGTTTGTGTAATAGTCAACATTTAATCTATTGATTCGTGTACACGAACACGAATTTTCCTCTTTTTTTTTCATGACACTCAGCACGAACTTTCAAACTCGCTAAGAATCATGGGTAGGCTAACGTAGCCTTCCGCTATTGAAACCGACCAAAACCAACTTGATTTCTCAGAATCGAAGGAGAAATAATGAAAACGGATGGGTGTAACACTAGCCTGTCATATTGTCGAGGTATCAAGGACACTTTAGTGTTTTTGTGTTGAGAAATGTTAAAGATGTCTTTAAAATCCAAAGGCCGATATATGACGGATCCTCTCCGGCCCTAACCCCAATCTATACAGCTTCTGCGCTCCCGAGTCCCGATTGACAGAAGAAGAAAAACGTGGCGCAGACGCGAAACAGCCTTCCAACAATAAATCATTCGTGACTATAACATGAAAAGACATGATACTGGGCTTTAACGTAAATATGAATCAAATTTATATTGTGTGCCTTTTTTCTTTTTAAGAATCAGAATCAGTTTTATTTGGCCACGTATGTGAAGGCCTACACATAACAAGGAATTTAACTCTGGTTCGACCATTGCCCTCCACGTAAATCTCCATTTTTACACGAACTTCTGTGTATGTACTCTGTGTATGTATGTGTGTGTGTGTGTCTGTGTGTGTGTGTGTGTGTCTGTGTGTGTGGATGGTAACTAACCCTCGACCTCTAGCTTTAGATTTACTCATAAGAATTTTCTTCTTCACACCACAACTACCAATCAATTCTATCCTTTTACTCATAACCAGAGCGATCATATGTGTGCATGATAATGTAAAATACTACAGAAGTTTCAGTGCACTGCCTTTACACATGGAGGGCTAGAGTAACCCAGATCTGACTGAACTGCCAACAGATCCTTCTTCATGAAAACACCACAGTCACTGACCAACTGCAACGTGTGCCTTTGAGCTTAGCGTTAAGGCAGATATCTTCCGAAATAGACATTAAATCATCATCTGAGCCCATTTTCCACTGACTTCCATTGTTGCCGTTTTCCTTTTTTTGGTCAAGCCACTGAACAATAAGCTATGCCTGCCAACGCAGAGCATTCATCATGGTGAGTGACATATCCACATGAACTCTAATTATACCATTCAGACTTGGGTGGCATGGCTGCAAACTGGATATATATCTGGTCTAGGACAATACATAGAAGTCAAGCAAATCATAATTAAAGTCATGCATTTCCATTTTTGTGTTCACAGTGTTCTAAAAATGACAGCGTCGTATTTGGGGAGGGAAAAAAAAGACGTCCAAATGGAGTCGAGGTGCATCTGAGTGTAGCCTGTGTTACTATAAACTGTGTGTGTGTGTGTGTGACTTCTTGGGTTGAACTGTTGAATATAGGACGGTTTATACTCTAAAAGAAGTGAGTAACTGCCTGTTTTGTGTTGTTGCTCTGCACACCAAATCCCACGACACAAAACAGAAAGCGTCTTTCAAACAGAAAATATGAACCTCGTCACACATTAGAATGAGGAATGGGGTTTTTGGATGGATGAACAGAAAAAGCAAATAATTTACTGAAAATGCAGGACATGCCTTTTGAAAAACATACAATAAGTACATAAAGTAAAACACGGGCCCACACACCTTCTCTTCTTTTAAATTTGTAGCTTTAACTTCAAATATTCAGAATATTTTGATGCACCAGCATTGAATCTTTTCTTTAATATATCAAGAAAAGATGCTATGACCCATCATTTGTTTCTAATCAAAAGACTAGGCAACTGATCTCATCTCATCTCATCTCATCTCATCTCATCTCATCTCATCTCATCTCTACTCATCATCAGCTGCTTCTCCGGGTCAGGTCGCGGTGGCAGTAAGCTAAGTAGGACACTCCAGACATCCCTCTCCCCAGCAACGCCCTCCAGCTCCTCCTGGGGGATCCCAAGGCATTCCCAGGCCAGATTGGACATGTAGTCCCTCCAGCGAGTTCTGGGTCTACCCCTGGGGTCTCCTCCCAGTTGGACGTGCCCAGAAAACCTCCAAAGGAAGGTGACCAGGAGGCATCCTAATCAGATTGCTGAACCACCTCAACTGGCTCCTTTTGACACGAAGGAGCAGCGGCTCTACTTTGAGTTCCCTCCGGATGTCTGAGCTCCTCACCCTATCTCTAGGGTTGAACCCAGACACCCTACGGAAGAAACTCATTTCAGCTGCTTGTATCTGCGATCTCACTCTTTCGGTCACTACCCAAAGCTCATGACCATAGATGAGGGTTGGAACGAAGATTGACTGGTAAATTGAGAGCTTTGCCTTCCGGCTCAGCTCCCTCTTCACCACAACGGTCCGGTACAACATCTGCATTACTGCTGATGCTGCACCAATCTGCCTGTCAGTCTCCCGCTCCATCCTACCCTTACTCATGAACAACTAGGCAACTCTCAAATGCCAAATTTCAAATGAATTTCTGTTTCATAATGAAGTATTGTAATGGCTATGTAGCTTGTGCTGCAGCACACAGGCCATAAGACTCATAAAGGCTTGTTATGTAAGCTGTACTATTAATTTAATGAGATCAGTATTGTTGTATGGTATAGTTGTTGCATAATAGTAATTAGTATTATTGTTGTGGCGGCATGGCTCAGGAGGTAGAGCGGGTCATCTAGTAATCGGGAGGTCGCTAGTTCGATCCCCGGCTCCTCCAGAGAGCGTGTCGAAGTGTCCTTGAGCAAGGCGCTGAACCCCCTAACTGCTCCTGATGAGCAGGTTGGCACCTTACATGGCAGCCTCCGCCATCAGTGTATGAATGGGTGTGTGAATGGGTGAATGCGATGCATACACTGTAAAGTGTGTTGAGCGGTCGGCAGACTAGAAAAGCGCCGTATAAATGCAGTCCATTTACCATGTGTTATCATTACTGTATTGAATCCCTTAAGGACAGGATGGCATGAGTGGATTAGCCACTACTCTCTCCTGCTTACTCTCGAGTTGCAGGATAAAACGATATGAATTAGCCTGGATTGGCCTTCCCGATGTAATATCCCATGTAAAAACCCACTTCAAAGGGACAGTTGATTTAGAGAGGCAGCACCAGCACCAGCCAGTCTCTTAAATGGAATGTTAACAAGGAAGGCCAAAGGATAGAAAAAGCCTGCAGCAACAGTTTCTGCTATTTAGGTCATCTGCTTAGGAGTATTTTACCATTTAAAAAAAAAAAAAGCAAAGTTCAATGAAGAATGCCTCAAATTTAGGAAGACATTTTTTGTTTGTGGTGCAATGGGTGCCTGTGGTCGCGCTGGGTACAGAATAACCATTGAATGTTTTTGGCCAAACATCCCTACCATCTGAGGTAATATCACGCTGACGTGCTGGTAACCAGAGCAAGGACTGACGCAACCTCTGTGTAGCCCGTAGACCCAGACCTCACCGTGACCAACCACACCATTCCAGCGCAGGAAGCACCCGATAGATGTTCAAAATTCATCCGACGTCAAACACGTTCGTGTCACTGCTGGTGATCTATCTGTTGTGTACTGATGCTAATTGCACTTGACATGCTCTCTTGACTGTGATATGATTACGACTGAGTGCTCTGAGAGGCCTGAAGGTTGACACATGACCACCTCAGCTAGCTGCTGACTCTTCTGTAAGGCTCTTTATGTAAAAGTGTCTGTTCAGTGAGAAAATCTAAACTTAGAGATACACAATCATAACTGCTTACATACAATATATGTGTGTGTGTGTGTGTGTGTGTGTGTGTGTGTGTGTGTAGATAGATATAGATATTTGCATAAAATTGCACATAAAATTGTTCTCATTTCACTGCAGTAAAAATCCTATAATACACTAAAGATGAGTGTTTACATTATTGTCATGCACAACGCAAGAAATGCAGAAAAACCAACCGTATCCTCAAATGTATTTTACATTTTCAGCTGTGCTGAAACGATGTCGAACCATAACCACTGATCTCTGATAAACTCTGGATTGATGATGACGTAAAATGTGCGAGACCACCTTGATATTCCTTACAGCAGGGTTGTAGTAGTGGACACAGGTAAGTGGATGGACCTCACCAGCAACTTGTTCCCGCTTGGTAAGCATTTATGTTGCCCATGTTACTTGTTGTAAGTTATGATTATGACTGTGCTTCATGCCATGTATGTTAATACCATTAGATCTAAATACATGTAATTGACAACTATTAATGTTAAAAATAGCATTGAGGCATCCACGTAGCGTAGCGGTCTATTCCGTTGCCTACCAACACGGGGATCGCCGGATCAAATCCTCGTGTTACTTCCGGCTTGGTCGGGCGTCCCTACAGACACAATTGGTCATGTCTGCGGGTGGGAAGGCAGATGTGGGTATGTGTCTTGGTCGATGCACTAGTGCCTCCTCTGGTCAGTCAGGGTTCCTGTTTGGGGGGGGATTGGGGGGAATAGTGTGATCCTCCCACGTGCTATGTCCCCCTGGCGAAATTCTTAACTGTCAGATGAAAAGAAGCAGCTGGCGACTCCACATGTATTGGAGGAGGCATGTGGTAGTCTGCAGCCCTCCCCAGATCAGCAGAGGGGGTGGGGCAGCGAATGGGACAGCTCAGAAGAGTGGGGTAATTGGCCAAGTACAATTGGGGAGAAAAAGGGGAAAAATCTAAAAAAAGAAAAAGAAAAAATGGCTGCCAAGGACCCCCCCCCCCAATTATACATAGCCAATTATCCCACTCTTACCCACATCTGGCTTCCCACCCGCAGACATGGCCAATTGTGTCTGCAGGGATGCCTGACCAAGCTGGAGGTAACACAGGGATTTGAACCGGAGATATCGTGTTGGTAGACAGCGGAATAGACTGCTATGCTACCCAGATGCCCCTGGCTGCCAAGGATATGGCTTGAAGGCAATAGCAGCCATGCTGTCATTACGTTATCAATCCAGAGTTTATAGGTCAGTGACCATAACCCCTGATTTCACACCCCAAGTGATGTGATTTAATTTAGCTGGGTTTGTGTTTCTCTTGGTTCAAGTAGAGAATTGTTGGCGACTCACGTTTGAGGATGTTCCTCTGCTCAAGTTCCTCTGGGGAGGGTCGCTGGCTCAGGCGTCTGGGGGAAGAAGAAGGAAGTCCAATCAAACAACAATGCCACAGTGAGGAGAGAGGGCGCACAAATCAAATGTATTAAGAAAAGCTCCTACATGGCTGCGCCCACAAACATAACAGCCTGTACAGTTCATCAAGAGCTATTGCTCTACCTATTGGCCTATGGCCAACCCTTCTCCAACATCCATTATCCAAGCCGCTTATCCGAATTCGGGTCATGGGCTGCTGGAGCCTATCCCAGCAGTCATTGGGTGGACCTTCCTCCAACATTTTTTTTAATAAAGAGTGTGCCATCAATATAAAACCACTTTAACAATAACTTGTACCCCAAACAAAGGCATTTCAATAACAATTTTCATGCATATACACACATGCTAACATACAATTCAGTAGCATGTACAGCTGTGCAGGAGGGGTAATGTGAGGCCTCTTGGAAACATCTTATTAAAGTTTTAACACAAGGTTTAATGTTAGCTAATGTTAGACAGGAATTAGCAAAAGGCCAGTGCGCTTTCTTAGATGTCTTCCCACCATTCAGCTGAATCTGTTTGTTGATGGAGACTGGGACCTAACCTACCCGTAGCACATGTGCAGGTAGGTATGTGTGTGCATTTTCATATACCCTTAATACACTGTCTCATCTATCTGCACCTAGTGTGTGTCTGTATGTCCGTGTGTGTTTGTGAGTGTGACTATATACCTGACTAGTTTGGAGCCTATCTGCTGTCGTAGCTCATGCCTTTCGGTTTCTGAGCTGCGCGGCAGGATGTTTTTCTCCTCCAGCTCTCTCTTGCTGGGCCGATTCCTCAGCTTGATGTTGAGGGTATCTCGCCTTCGGATCTTAATGGCTAGGGAGCCTGAAACAGAGATAAAGAGTATAATGTTAGCCCAGGCCTCTGGACTCTGCAGAGTAACTTATGAAGACTTCAGCTGCTCGTAGCAAGCTACTTTGACCAGAAAGGCAAAAATAAATAATTAATTAATGAAGGCAATTGATGCTTGACACAAGGACATGTAGGGACGAATATGCAAAAAAATAAACAGGAATGACAATATTCAAGTTATCTGTTAATTTAAGGCGGTTCTCTATAAGAGGCTGTTAATTCCACTTGTGGGGTTTTTTCCCCCTCTTTTTCTCCCCAATTGTATCCAGCCAATTACCCCACTCTTCCGAGCCATCCCGGTCACTGCTCCACCCCTCTGCTGATCCGGGGAGGGCTGCAGACTACCATATGCCTCCTCTGTTACATGTGGAGTCGCCAGCCGCTTCTTTTCACCTGACAGTGAGGAATTTAGCCAGGGAGCGTAGCGCGTGGGAGGATCACGCTATTCCCCCCAGTTCCCCCTCCCCCCCGAACAGGCGCCCTGACCAACCAGAGGAGGTGCTAGTGCATCGGCCAGGACACATACCCACATCTGGCTTCCCACCCGCCGACACGGCCATTTGTGTCCGCAGGGACGCCCAACCAAGCCGGGGGCCCACTTGTTGAGTTTATAGAGTTGCCGTTACTCAAGCTACGGCTCAATGGATATCACAACTTATAGCTGAAAACCAAAGCCAAAGTGGTGGAAATGTAACATCAAATTGTCTTAAAACACATAAGGATATAATATAAATAACAAGAACTCAGACCTTACTCCTCAATAACAGGAACTCGGACGGGTAAACATGTATGATCTTTTAAATTACCTCCTTTAAGTCACCTGCTTTTATGTCATGATCTTTTATATTATTTTTATTACTTTCATAATCTATAAAAGTAAATGCATCAATTTGCGACATTTAGATATAAATTTGGGCTGGGGACATTTTTATATATCTTTTTGCAACTTTCTAACAATCACTTAAAGAAAAATAACTGCTTTACTTGCTATTTAGTCTGATCACTGTCATCTACTCATGTATTTTCACAATGTGTGTCCGGTGTGTGTTTCAGTAGGCTATCTTATAAAGAATGACACACACACGAGTTGCTCAGTGCAGCCAAGTATATTCAAAGTGATGTAACATGTTCCTGAGCGCGGGTCATGTGTATCTAAGGTAAACTAGTGGATAGCCGATGGCATCGATCTATCTAGACCCGTAACATCCTCCTTTTCCAAGTATAAACACATGCACATGAAGTTAGTGCAAAATAAAATTACTTTCATATACACTACCGTTCAAAAGTTTGGGATCACCCAAACAATTTCGTGTTTTCCATGAAAAGTCACACTTATTCACCACCATATGTTGTGAAATGAATAGAAAATAGAGTCAAGACATTGACAAGGTTAGAAATAATGATTTGTATTTGAAATAAGATTTTTTTTACATCAAACTTTGCTTTCGTCAAAGAATCCTCCATTTGCAGCAATTACAGCATTGCAGACCTTTGGCATTCTAGCTGTTAATTTGTTGAGGTAATCTGGAGAAATTGCACCCCACGCTTCCAGAAGCAGCTCCCACAAGTTGGATTGGTTGGATGGGCACTTCTTTGAGCAGATTGAGTTTCTGGAGCATCACATTTGTGGGGTCAATTAAACGCTCAAAATGGCCAGAAAAAGAGAACTTTCATCTGAAACTCGACAGTCTATTCTTGTTCTTAGAAATGAAGGCTATTCCATGCGAGAAATTGCTAAGAAATTGAAGATTTCCTACACCGGTGTGTACTACTCCCTTCAGAGGACAGCACAAACAGGCTCTAACAGGTACTATTTAATGAAGATGCCAGTTGGGGACCTGTGAGGCGTCTGTTTCTCAAACTAGAGACTCTAATGTACTTATCTTCTTGCTCAGTTGTGCAACGCGGCCTCCCACTTCTTTTTCTACTCTGGTTAGAGCCTGTTTGTGCTGTCCTCTGAAGGGAGTAGTACACACCGGTGTAGGAAATCTTCAATTTCTTAGCAATTTCTCGCATGGAATAGCCTTCATTTCTAAGAACAAGAATAGACTGTCGAGTTTCAGATGAAAGTTCTCTTTTTCTGGCCATTTTGAGCGTTTAATTGACCCCACAAATGTGATGCTCCAGAAACTCAATCTGCTCAAAGAAGTGCCCATCCAACCAATCCAACTTGTGGGAGCTGCTTCTGGAAGCGTGGGGTGCAATTTCTCCAGATTACCTCAACAAATTAACAGCTAGAATGCCAAAGGTCTGCAATGCTGTAATTGCTGCAAATGGAGGATTCTTTGACGAAAGCAAAGTTTGATGTAAAAAAAATCTTATTTCAAATACAAATCATTATTTCTAACCTTGTCAATGTCTTGACTCTATTTTCTATTCATTTCACAACATATGGTGGTGAATAAGTGTGACTTTTCATGGAAAACACAAAATTGTTTGGGTGATCCCAAACTTTTGAACGGTAGTGTACGAACAACCAATAACAGTGCAACAGCAGTAAATCTCTTCATATCCCATACCAGTGTAATAACCACAGTAGCGTATGATAACATTTCTCCTCTTTTTCCCCTCTCTCCCACATAGCAACCATCAACATAATTCAGATTACATAGTGAGTTTCAGTGGAGGTTTAGACAGCCGTCCAACCCTTGTGTAAATGTGTCCATCCGAACGCGGAGCGCCAACAGGAGTAGATGGCGCCTTGGGCATGGACCTGATGGGGCTCGGCTCGAACACAGCCTGAGGGGTCTCAATGACAGTTTCTGTAGCTGGATCCCCGTCCGGTGTGTGTGCCGCAGCGGGTTCAACAGGATCGTGCGCGGCTCGTGCAGCTGGCTCAGCCACTCTGAGATCGATCCTGTTACGACGGTACAGGGAGCCATCAATGTCCACAAGATAAGACCTCGGCGCAACCCTGCGGAGACAAGTTCCGACTCTCCAGCGGCCAGTGTTATCACCTGGCAGGGGCTTCATCCGTACGACTTCCCCAATTTCAAGTGCCGGCAATTCACGGGCAGATCTGTCATAGAAGGATTTGGCGAGTTGCTTCCTGTGGCGCAGCTTTTCAGTGACGCCCACGACAACAGCTGGTTCCAGGAGCTTGCTTGCCGCCGGGATGGACGTCTTCAACCGGCGGGACATGAGGCGTTGTGCTGGGCTGCTGCCCATGTTTTCCGTAGGTGTATTCCTCCAGTGAAGCACGGCTTTCCAGGGGTCTTCACCATCATGCGCGGCCTTACGCAGAAGATTTTTTACAATCTTCACGGCCGACTCGGCCTTGCCATTCGCTTTCGGGTGTCTGGGAGAGGAGGTCACGTGCTCAAATTCCCACTCAGAAGCGAACCGTGTGAACTGAGCTGTGAACTGAGGGCCGTTGTCTGTAATAACCTTCTCTGGCTGACCATGTCGGGCGAACTGTGCCTTACATCGCTTGATGACTGTCTCTGCAGACATGTCGGGTAGAAGCTCAATCTCCCAAAAATCGGAATAGTGGTCGACTATTAGGAGATTGTCTTTCTGTCTGAAGCTGAATAGGTCCATGCTCAAGACCTGCCATGGCCTGGTTGGTACTTCGTGAGAGAGCATGGTCTCCTTTTGCTGATTGTGGGCGTACACATTGCAGGTCGAGCAGCTGCTTACAAAGTCCTTTATCTCTGACTGCATGTTGGGCCAGTACAATGTCTCTTGAGCGTGTCGGTAGCATGCATCACCCCCTATGTGACTTGAATGTATGCGCGTCAACATTTCTGGGCGGAGTGACTTTGGGATGATGACTTTTTGCCCCCGGAACAGAACTCCGTTCTGCACACTGATTTCATCCCTGAAGGGCCAGTACTCCCTAGCGATGAGGGGTGCTTCCTCCTTTACATCTGGCCAGCCCACGAGAACAGTGTTCTTCAGTGCCTGTAAGCATTCATCTCTGTCGGTGTGTCGTCTGATCTGTTCCAGCCGCTGGTTAGTCACATTCAGGTACTCTGCCTGGTTCACGTGCTGTATGTCTTCCTGCTCTTGTTGCAGAGAGCAGATAGCGTGTCGCTGATATGCAGTCCCTCTGCCGGAGCATCCAGCCGTAGCTCTGCTGAGCGTGTCGCTTATGAACATCTCTGGGCCTGGTTTGTAGATTACCCTCAGGTCGTAGTTCTGCAGAGTCATGAGCATGCTCTGGAGTCTCTTGGGCGCATTGAGAAGTGGCTTGCTGAAAATAGAGATCAGAGGCTTATGGTCCGTCTCTGCTGTGATTGGGTCGCGGCCATATAGGTAATGGTGAAACCTCTGGCAGGCGAAGACGATACTGAGACACTCCTTCTCAATTTGTGCATAGTTTTTTTCGGTGGGGGTAAGAGCCCTCGAGGCAAATGCGATGGGCTGACCTTCCTGCATGAGACAACAACCGAGACCGCTCTGGCTGGCGTCGCTCTGGATTGCGATTGGCTTAGTTACATCATAGTAGCGCAGGACGGGCATGGCTGTCGCCAGCGCCTTAAGCTCATGAACCGCCGCCTCGTGCTTAGGCAGCCAGTGCCAGGGTGTGTCCTTGTCCAACAGGCGTCGCAACGGCTCGCAGACAGTAGATAGATGAGGCATGAACTTGGCTAAATAGTTAGCGAAGCCAATGAGACGCTGCACGCTCTTGGCATCTGTTGGGTTCGGCATGTCAATAATGGCTCTCACCTTCTCTGGATCGGGCTTCAGTCCAGCAGATGAGAGAATGTGGCCATGAAACTGCACCTCTGCCACCTTGAACTGCAACTTCTTCAGGCCGAGGCGAAGCTTGACCTCGCAGCAGCGTTCCATCAACGCCGCAAGCTTGACGTCGTGGTCGTCCCCAGCCTCCTTGTCTGTGTCCCCGCAGCCGACGACCAGGATATCGTCTGCAATGGGCTCAACGCCCTTCAGACCGGCGAGGAGCTCGTGCTGCTTGCGCTGATATACCTCGGGCGCCACCGATACTCCAAATGGTAGCTTGAGCCACCGCTTCCTCCCCCAGGGGGTCCAGAACGTGGTCATGAGGCTACTCTCATAGTCCAGTTTGCATTGCAGGAATGCATCCCGAGCGTCCACTAACGTGAAGACTCTGGCCTTGGGCAATTTATACAAAATGTCCTCCAAGGTAGGCATGATGTAGTGAGAGCGCTTTAGGGCTTTGTTCAATGGTTTAGGGTCAATGCATATTCTCAGCTTCTCCGGTTTTTTAACAATCACTATGTTGCTGATCCAATCTGTAGGATCTGTGACAGGCGCAAGGTGGCCGTCAGCCTCGTACTTGTCCAGCTGGGCTTTGACTGCTGCTTTCATTGCGATTGGGACATTGCGAGGGGCACTCTGTACTGCAGCAACACTAGGATCAAGGTCAAAATGGACCTCCCCAGGCACGGATTCCACAGGGGAGTTGAACACGTCACTGTATCTGTTGATAAGCTGTTCTTTAGTTAGGGCTCCTGGTTGTGTGTGTTCCATTTTGAGCACATCCTCTGGAATTGTGAAATGCATGAGCCCTAAGCGTTCACAGGTGGAGCCTGACAGAAGAGGATGTTGGCTGGTCCTCACTATTTCGAATGAGAGCTTGTGTGTTTGGCCTCTCACAGTACAGTCAGTCTCAAAGGTGCCCATAGAGCTCAGTGTTTCCCCCGAATACAGCTTCAGTCTGGTGTCACTCGGGCGGAGAGGTGTGTTTGGGGCCAGCCTTTTCTTGTCTTGAAAGCCCATTACATTGCAGGTGGCTCCAGAGTCCAGCTGACATTGTTGTGGCTTGTCGTGGAGTTTCAGAGTCACAAACCACTTCTTTCCTTTGGTGTGCACTGCGCCGATTGACTCAAACATGTACAGATCATCTGCATCATTACTATGCTCTGGGGGTTCTTCTGTGTATTCCACACAGTTTACCTTGCCCTCAGCATGCCCCTTTTTGCTCTTTAAGCACACTTTAGAAAAGTGATTAAGTGTCCCACATGACCTACATTGTTTCCCGAAGGCCGGGCAATGCTCTCTGCCCCTTGAATGCGAGCTGCCACAATATTTGCAATTGCCTGCATCTGCTGCTGTTCTGGGTGGATTGCTCTGTTTCCATTGGTTTTGTCTGGGTTGCCTAGCAACGGCATGCACTGCCTCCGGCTGCGGTGTTGTTGCAAACTCCATTGCTCTCATACGGATGTCAGTTTGCTCTGCTGCGCGACACATGTCAATAGCTGTGACCATGTTCAAATCCTTCTCTCTCAACAGCCTGCGCCTAACGGCCTCGCTTGCAACTCCCAGGACTATCTTATCACGGATCATTTCATCTTTCAACTGTCCATACTCACAGGTTGCTGCCCTCTCTCTCAGTCTCGTCACAAAGGTATCAAACGATTCTCCTTCCTCCTGCTTGCAACTCCCGAAAATGTACCTCTCGTATATTGTGTTTTTTGCTGGCTTGAAGTATTTCCCCAACTCTCTCGGTATGGCGTCAGGATCCCCTTGATCATCTTCTGAGAGGTTCAGATTGTGGCGGTAAATATGCCTGCATTCACTTCCCATCACACTTCTTAGAGTAGCCGCTTGTATTTTCTTGTCCTTGCCAAGTATGCCCGTGACGAGGACGTAGTCTTCATATTCGGCCCGAAAAATGTCCCAATTGACACTCCAATCGCCTGTGAAGCTCATCGGGGACGGTGGTGGAATATTCACGTTAGCTGCCATTGTATGTGATGCTATCGGCGCCGGTAATGCTAGCGTTAGCTCCTCTGTGACAACGTCTTCAGCAGAAGTACTTTGCTCTGAATCGGAATCCTCCGACATGTGACCTACTCAGGCCTACAAACTTAAACATGCGAGCTAGTAAAATAAGAAATAAGTTCTCCGACTTCTGGCACCATGTTTCAGTAGGCTATCTTATAAAGAATGACACACACACGAGTTGCTCAGTGCAGCCAAGTATATTCAAAGTGATGTAACATATTCCTGAGCGCGGGTCATGTGTATCTAAGGTAAACTAGTGGATAGCCGATGGCATCGATCTATCTAGACCCGTAACAGTGTGTGTCTGTGTGGGCGTCTATAAGCGGCCAAACTAAAGCACTTGGGGCCGCGATTCTTTTTGGGGGTTATCGGGGATGATCGGGGGCACCTATAAAAAATAGCAGAACATTAAAATTATGCATAATATGCGGAATATGCATAAAATATGTGGAATCCCTTCAGAATCCTGAGCAGTTCAACAAGATGGCGTGCTCTGGCTACGTCACGCCTCGGCTCTTTCCGCCGTTCGCACAAACCTCGCGTTCTTAACGAGTTGCTGGATGGCGGGCGGAGACAGCGAGCAGCGTTGGAAATACAAAGCGTCCGTGAAATAAGCCACAACGTCAGAGTCACATTTGCATGGGTCGAGCACGGGCGTATATGGCGGCTGTCACGTGAAGTGAACTCAATAAAGTTTTCTGTTTTTGAACGTAAATCAGCGCGTGCGGGCGGTTCGGGTTTTGGCGGGTCTGACGAACAATAAAGTTGTCCGCTGTTGCGCGCGTGGAAGTGTCCGAGTGTCTTATCTGATGAATCAGATTTAAAGGCCCAAACATACTCGGGCGGAACGTACGCGGAGCGGACTCCACGAGGAATGTCCGCAGTCATTTGGGCTTCCATAGTCGAGCGCACTTCCGCGTTGTAGTTTCCTGTAAAACCGTCCGTGAAACACTACATTACCCACAGTGCTTGCGTGTTGTTTACACTCTTCTGTCATGGCGTCCGACACTGACGACGAGGAAGACATGCTCTTGCCTGCTGGCTCTACAAGAACATAAACTGAAGAGACGGTGGTATGTATCCTCTCTGTGACGTGTCGTACAGGTGTGGGTACTTTTGCGCCTTCTACTCATACATTTTCGCAATGTGTGTGTGTGTGTGTGTGTGTGGTGTTAGTGTGTGTGTTAGTGTAGATAGCGGGACCCGAAAACTAAAGCATTTATGATCCTAATTTCTTTTGGAGGTGGTAGGTATTGTTCCAGAGAGGACCAGAAAAATAGCAGAAAATTACAATATAATTATAATAATTATGCAAAATATGCATTTTCTAAAAATGGCTTAAAACCCCTTTTCTCGGCATTTCAAGTGATTCTGAGCATTTGGGGGGAGGGAGTTGGAGTGGGGGGGTTAGGGGCAGGCGGTTAGCTGGCAGGATGAAGAGGAGAGAGATTTAGACGGCTGGATAGCTAATAAACGTCATGATCACCGCAACTTGGTTGCGGGTCACTTACTAGTAGAAATCATATTTTTGCTTTTAACTCAAATTAGACAAAGCCAGCAAAGATCGTTAAGTATCACTGAACGCAAAATACACAGATCAGCCAAAACATTAAAACCACTGACAGGTAAGTGAATAACGTTGATTATCTCGTTACCTTGGCACCTGTCAAGGGCTGGGATATATTAGGCAGCAAGTGAACACTCAGTTCCTGAATTTGATGGGTTGGAAGCAGGAAAAATGGGCAAGCGTAAGGATTTGAGTGACTTTGACAAGGGCCAAATTGTGATGGCTAGACGACTGTGTCAGAGCATCTCCAAAACAGCAGGTCTTGTGGGGTGTTCCCAGTATGCAGTGGTCAATACCTACCAAATGTGGTCCAAGGAAGGACAACCGGTGAACTGGTGACAGGGTCATGGGCGCCCAAGGCTCATTGATGCACATGGGGAGTGAAGGCTAGCCACAATGCACAGTGCATCACAGCTTGCTGTGTATGGGGCTGCATAGATGCAGATCGGTCAGTGCCCATAATGACCCCTGTCCACCACCGAAAGCACCTACAATGGGCACGTGTCAGAACTGGACCATGGAGCAATGGAAGGAGGTGGCCTGGTCTGATGAATCACGTTTTCTTTTACATACTGTGGACGGCCATGTGCGTGTGCGTTATTTACCTGGGGAAGAGATGGCACCAGGATGCACTGGGAAGAAGGCAAGCCGGCGGAGGCAGTGTGATGCTCTGGGCAATGTTCTGCTGGGAAACCTTGGGTCCTGGCATTCATATGGATGTTACTTTGACACGTACCACCTACCTAAACAATGTTGCAGACCAAGTACACCCCTTCATGGCAATGGTATTCCCTGATGGCAGTGGCCTCAGGTGGTTTTAACGTTTTGGCTGATTGGTGTATAGCATCACATGCAGTATATCTAGCGATGAAGAGTGTCTTCAAATCATCTGTATGGACTGTGTGGTTTATGTATTGACTTTGTCTTTGAATAGCTATTGAGGCATGACATGGTCGGAATTTGTTCCATACTGTTTGTATACTCGTCTTCCTCCTCATCTTCCTCCTCATCTCGGTACAGGATTGGTCCGTCGGAGTCAGAGTCACTCGTCTGGCTGTCCCTCGACCTCTCGGGGATCACCGTCACTTCAGGCTGTTCCACATTCACATTGTGCCCATGTTGTTTTTCAGCATCGCCCCTTAGTGGCCTGGAGGACAGACTCAAGTTAGCATGGGGACTGGGGACTAGAAAATATGACCTGAACTGCTGGAGAAATGAAAAAAATGTTTGATATATTTAGCAGCCAGTTGAGACTGAAGCGGTCACTTTGATGGAGGTGAAATATTTCTCTCAATAAACACTGAGCCCAGATGACCTGATTCACCTTTCTGTGATATATTTAGCTCTATTGCATGTCTAGCCAACCTTTTTTTTTTAAACTTCATTCATATCTATTTACCATACCAGCAGGCCTGAAATTGAAATTTCTAATGCAATAAAATGAATTACTATTATTACTGGTTATTATTATACTAGCATTATTACATTCAACAGCCACATAAAACTATTTGTAAAGATGCAATAATCTACTGCTACTGCTACTACTACTACTACTACTACTTTTGGCTGCTTCCGTTAGGGTTCACCACAGCGGATCATTCGTTTCCATGCAATAATCTTAATACTATATTGAAAACATGTGGTTACTATTATTCCTAGCATTTGTTCCATTAATAATCACTATGTAACATTTTAATCATGTTTGTATCATTTTGCAATAATTTTGGGACCTAATTACCCTGCAGTGTACTTATACTACTTTTTCTGACTCTAGCTTGTGGTGAACTAGATAAGTAGGACAGCCATGAACGGTATTAGACTGAGACCCAAAAACCTGAGAGGAAGAGGGTGCAAATTTAGGGTACAGATTCAGAATTTCACCAACTCAGTTGTCCTTGCTAGATCCTTACCTCTGACTATTTTCCACACAAGACTCCATTTCACCCATCCTCTTCTCTTCTCCTACTACTCCCCCATTGCCTCCCCCTCCCCCTCCATCCCCTCCCATCTTCTTCAGTTCATCCTCCTGTGAGGAGCTGTCTGTCTCTCCCTCTGTAAAAGAGGTGTCCTCTGTAACTGCATTGACATGAGGTGAATCCTCTCCAAGTACCAGAGCCACACCAGAGGGGCCGTTGGTCTCCAGATCCAACGAGGGGACATTGGGAGTGGATTTGAGCTCTAGGCCCAAGTTGGGGTCAGCCTGGGACCCCTCTGCCTCCGGAGGTGAGCTTTGTAACAGGGCAGGCTGGGAGTCTGAGGAGGGAGAGAGGAACTTGAGATCCTCTGGCAGACTTGCAGTCTCTGGGGAGGCCTTAGGAGGTGTAGAGGAGGAGGCTAAGGGGGTAGCAGAGTCCGATTTCTGGTTGGCCCTTCCTTCTGCCCCACCAGTCTTTACTGCTGATCCTCCATTCTTACACACCCGGGAACGGGTGGTGGATGCGGCCGCAGTTTTTGTTGTGGACCCTGTCTTCTTTGGATGAGATGTTTTGACTGCAAGAATGAATGAGAGAGACAAAGACATAGAAAGAGAGAGAGAGATAAAGAAAGAGAATCAGACTTTCATGCTTGGATAAATAATTTGTATTAGATGATTAATTCAATATTTTTCAAACTGTACCAAATATGAAATAGTACCTCTCTAACCACTGGTGCACTAGCACTTCTGGTATACTTGATTTTCTTCTTTTCTCTCTCTCTCTCTCTCTCTCTCTCTCTCTCTCTCTCTCTTTTTTTTAGGGTTAGGATTACTTGATTTTAACTCCATTAAGCTGATTTTTTATAACTTTATTTAAAAAGTCTGAAGGTACACACTATCGCATACAAAGAATTAGCAAGCAGACTATTGCCTATTAGGTCATACTGCTTGCCATACTTGGCTAAGATGGACCACTTTCCGTTAGCATTTTTAAACCCTTTAATTCTTGGGACAAATA
The DNA here is from genome assembly GCF_029633865.1 of Lampris incognitus. Taxonomy (NCBI): domain Eukaryota; kingdom Metazoa; phylum Chordata; class Actinopteri; order Lampriformes; family Lampridae; genus Lampris; species Lampris incognitus. The sequence goes on from NC_079223.1 coordinate 17,665,656, forward strand.
TAGGTATCCAAGAATATAACTGACAGTAAATAAGTGATCATCAAATGCAGCCTGAGGACAGAGATAAAATCAGGGACAAAACTGAAATGCAACAAAAGTTATCTTGTATACCACTCCCCAGGGCAATTTCTCAAATACACAGAATCCTGCATAATAGTCTGCGTGAAGATCACATGCATTACTCCAGGCTACCCGGTAGAAATCATGCAACCGGTAAAATAAGAACACGCGCACACTCATGCACAGACATGAGGCTGAGACCATGCATCTGCATAATATTCATTCTCTCTCACACTCACACACACACACACACACACACAAGTGCATGCACACAGCCACATAAAAGTGTATAATAAAAATTAACAAATGGAGAAGTCAATGCTTTCACGTAATACTTCTTTTTTTGGAGAAAACAGACAAATTACCACAAAGTAAATACTCCATCTTTATTTGGGGTGGGAAAGAGCAGGGGCAAGCTAGGGACACAAAGGTTCAATAGTTGACACACCACATCTTCACACATTTAGGGGAGGTTGAGCCTTCACAGAAACAGAGGGATGGATGAACAGTCTGGAAACATCTTTGTGGTCAGAGAGCGAGACACCTGCCTTCACCATGCAGGCAGGCAAATAGGCAGATAGGCTAGCATCCAGACAGGCAAACAGGCTCTTCAGCCAACCAGCCAAAGTCCTACTTACCGGCTCCACGACCAGTGCTGTTAGTGCTGCGAGGATTAGCTTTAGCCTGTGTGGCTGAGCTCGGCTTGCCCGCGGCTTTAGCTGTCTTTTTAACCCCCCAGACACTATCTCTGTGCCTGGTTGTGCCCGAAGTGCCACTAACAGGTTTGGAAGAGGAAGGAACAGTGGCACTGTGCTGTTTTTTGGTGGGAACGTCTCGAGGTCGTACCTGGTTCCCCCTGTGAAGGGGTTTAGTATTGCACCTCTCTTCTGAGCAGAGCAGAGGAAGGAAGAGGGAAAAGTATAAAATTCTGAAGTTATGGTGAGCAGGTGCACATTTACAGCTGAAACCTGGAATGTTTCTCCATTAATAATTGTTTTTTTTTAATCCATCTAGACCATGGAGTCAGGTAACATAACACTAACGAGTAACTTTGCCATGGTTAGAGACACTTTACAGATACCGTGTTGAATTTTTTAACAGAATAAAATGAACACCGGTGCAGGGTCAAACACGTTTCTACTCATAGCATAAAAGATTGAAATGTGACGACAATGTGGTGATACTTCTATTGGACCAATTCTAAAACCAATATTACAATAGAACAGTGTTACCATGTAGTTTGATGTAGTTTGTAATACATTAGATTGTCTGTGTTAGCTCTGGTCTGTGGATACCAATTTTTACAAGGGTGGGAGCTGTTCACTGCTGAGCTGACAGCGCACAAGGTACAATGGCTGCCACACCTTGTTTGTAGTTTTCACTGCCAAAGGGAACAGCAGATTGGGGAACTCACAGATTTCAGCTTTAAGGTGATCAGATGCAGATATTTTGTGTAAGCAAATGCACATGTGGGCATGCAGACAGGTAGACCAACTGATAGGGGATATGAAAAGAAATGGGGAAGTTACAGAGTTAGAGAGCTAATGGTGGAGGTAGGTGGTAATATTTGATGTCAGACTGTCTTCGGGAATAACAGCTCCGTAAATAACAGTTCAAAACAACGGTTTTGGGGCTAGGTTACACGAAAGCCTCATTTGATCTTTCCCATTTAGGATCAGAAGAATGGATTTCTTCCTTTCATGAGTTCCCTGCTGGGGAACATGTTTTTATCTATGCATTTGTTTGTGCGAGTCAATATTTTGTACTTTGCTGTTTACAGTGGCCTGTGCTGTTGCCTTGTTTTTTTGTTTTCATGATATTGACAAATTACCAAAAAAGAGCTCTACTAATGGCTTGGAGTTCAATGCTAACAGGGAGGAGATGAAAACAGCAAAACACTTAAGCAGCATCAGAGAGGACCAGTGGCTGGTCTCCTGAGTCAAGGCAAGGCATTAGGAAATGGTTATTGTTCTGTTCAGACTGCGGAGGCCTGCTACAGGAGATAATAATGGAAATGTCTAATTGGACGCATTAGTCCAAATCAGACATCCCAGAGAAGATTCAATTTCCCCCAGGGCACTATTGTTGGCACCTATACATTTTATAGCCCCATGGAGAAGAATGCAAAGCGATATACAACTGAATACAACTGCAGCCCTTGGCTTTTTTTATGGAAAATATTTCCCGGGTCTTAAAGAAATCCTGGAACCAATCAGCAAAGTTTTAATATTATTACTTTGATTGAGTTATACCATATTGATGTTCAATTCCAATCTTCCAATTGTTGTTTGGGTTTTTTTTGGGGGGGGGGTTCCCCCTTTTTTCTCCCCAATTATATCTGGCCAATTACCCCACTCTTCTGAGCTATCCTGGTCACTGCTCCACCCCCTCTGCCGATCTGGGAAGGGCTGCAAACTACCACATGCCTCCTCCGATACACGTGGAGTCGCTAGCCACTTCTTTTCATCTGACAGTGAGGAGTTTTGCCAGGGGGACGTAGCGCGTGGGAGGATTATGCTATTCCCCCCAGTTCCCCCTCCCCCCTGAACAGGCACCCCGAATGACAAGAGGAGGCGCTAGTGCAGCGGCCAGGACACAAACCCACATCTGGCTTCCCACCCACAGACAAGGCCAACTGTGTCTGTAGGGACGCCCAACCAAGCCGGAGGTAACATGGGGATTCGAACCGGCGTTCCCCGTGTTGGTATGCAATGGAATAGACCGCTATACTACCCAGATGCCCCTGCAATCCTCCAATTGTTTGATAGAACCAACATTGTAACCAGGAATAATTTTTTCGCTCATTCCTTAGAAAATGAGATATTCGTAAAACAAAGGAACACCAATTTTAGAATTGGAGAACCTTTGTGTTTTAAAATGACAATATCTTCATGATCAAGAACCACTCTGTCTGAAAACCAATATACCTCTACCATTTGAATCAGCATCAGAATATATGGTGCATTTGTGTATGCATGCAAGAGTGACACACTCAAAAAGACAGAAGAGAACAAGATAAACAAAGGCCGGCACCAAAAAAAAACTTAAAAATTACTTCGAAAAAGATTGTTATCTCTTAATATCTCTAACTATATGTTCTAGGTCAAACAAACAAAATATGGTCACGGACGTCATAAGGTGAACAAATAAAGCACCCTTGAAACAACGCCATGATTCACCGGTTGGTTCTCACTTCCTCTTCGTGGTGTCTTTTCCCTCTTAGCACCTTTACCAGTTTCCTTTGAAATGTCCATCGTTAATAACAAAAATGTTGTTTAACCAGTTTCTCCATCTTTCAGACTAAGCAAATATGAGTTTAGTGAGGTAAACGTATTGACTGGTGACAGAGCTACAGTAAACCACTAAGCCATGTTTTACTGACTGGAGGAGTTAACTGAATTTGTACTGGTCTACTTAGATAGCCCAAGGCTGAGGCCTTACCTCACCCCAGGCTCTGGGCTGCAGGTAGCCACCAGGAAGAGAGTGAAAAGCCCTGCGGTGATAGAGATAGTAACTAATCCAGAAGGAGATGGATGAAATCACCTGTTGGGTCCTCATTGTTCTCTGGCCCAATAACCTGTGCCTCCGATGGTACCTCGGGTGACTCAACATCAACTTTGACCTCCTCTGATGTCAAACTTGCAGTGGCATGGCCATTCAGATTTTCACTGCAGATTTGGTCATCTGGTGAAGACAAAACGCAGAGAATTACAATTACAATTTCATTTAGCAGACGCTTTTATCCAAAGCGACATACATCTGAGAGTTAATACAACATAAGCAAGGATCTAGTCAGGAGGCGACAACACAAGTGCCAAAAAAACTAGGTTTAAGTCTGATAGGACATAAGTGTCAACAGGCAGTGCACAAAGGCAATGCATAAGGTGCATAGAAGTTCCCCGTTAAAGGTCCAGGGGATGAGGAGAAGTAACAAAGAAAATAAAAGTATCCCGGGGGAATAAGAAAGGTGGGAGGCAGAACCAGGTGTAAAAACAGATTTATTAACAAAAATGAACTTTTAGTCAAACTACAGAATAAATAGACAACTAAAGATGCTGGCTCTTAACTAACCAGGCTTTAACCAAAACTCAGATCAAACCAAACCAAGAACACTAATAAGTTTCACCCTCCTTCTCAAGGAGTCTAGACACAAGAGCTTGCTCTCTGGTTGGCAACAATGGCCCACTGGTCATCTCTCTCCACACACTGCTACCAACAATGGCCCACTGTTGGGTGTTTCTCTCCAAGTTATATACCCAGCTGATGAGGAATTGGGGTCACCTGGGCTCAATCAGCAGCTCCACAGGAGGCAGGGCATCACCTGAAGAGGGAAAACTACAGACACACGGCACTAGGGCCGTAACAATATACATAAACACCATCAGGTGTGGAGGTGTTCGTGAAAGAGCTGGGTCTTTAGCTTCCTCTAAAAGATGGAGAGGGACTCAGCGGATCGAATGGAGTTTGGTAATTCGTTCCACCACCGGGGAACTGGAGAAGAGAAGAGTCTGGCTAGTGACTTAGAACCCTGTTGTGGTGGAGGTGCCAGGTGCCTTTCATTGGCAGAGCATAGCGAGTAGGACTGAGTGTAGACCTGAATGAGAGAGTTCAGGTAGACTGGAGCTGTTTTAGTTGCTGTTTTGTAAGCGAGCATTTAGGTTTTGAATTTGATGCGGGCAGCTACTGGGAGTCAGTGGAGGGACATGAACAGCGGAGTGACATGTGCTGTTTTGGGTTGGTTGAAGACCAGATGCACCGATGCGTTCTGGATCATTTGCAGAGGTTTGAAAGTGCATGCAGGAAGACCTGCCAGTAAGGAGTCGCAGTAGTCAAAGTGTGATATTACAAGAGCCTGTACCAGGAGTTGTGCAGCATGCTCAGACAGGTAGGGTCTAATTTTCCTGATGTTGTACAGGGCAAATCGGCACTACTGAGCAATCGAGGCCACGTGAGCCTTAAAGGTTTGTTGGTCATCAATCATACCACCCGGGTTTCGGGCACACTTTGTGAGCATGAGTTGGGGTGTTGTGGGCATAAGAAGGTTTGGAAGCTGGTGTAACTGTTATTATCTGCTTCAATACCTGGGCAATACTGTAGCATATTGTTAGTGTTCAAATCGTTTTGCCATGAGCTATTTGGCAAAACAAAAATAAACCTGTGGTTGGATTAGATTTATAATGCGATTAGCCTATTTAGTGGTCTGTAAAGAACAGAAAAACGTTGTGCTGTTCTCACAGCAATGACCATGGCCCATAATGTAATAATACAAACTACTGAGGTAGTTCCATCTTTTGATCACACCAACTTTTTTCCATCTTATTGGTTCCCGTATTTTATTACATTACAAGGACATGATAAACAGGGATAAAGTGGATAACCTTATAACAGCAATTACAGCGAACATTTATGTATCCTGTTTTTATAGTTTATTTTTTGTAAACCAAAAATAGAAACTAAGAAAGGAAATTACCAAGTCAGAAATGGAAAACTGACACATTTACAGACAGAGTCTTCATTGTGGGGAAGCTTTGAATCAGCCTTTAAACTGCCTCACGAAACATTTTCATATTAACCAATCAAAGACCTTGACAATGGGTCCAACTCGCGCTAAGCTAGTCTCTACCAGAGCAGCGGACGTTTCCTGCCATGCTGCAGGTGTTGGAAGTCATCTGTCAGTCAGTGACCGTGCAGAAGTGAAGGATAGAGGTGCAAACAGGAGCTTATGTCAACTGGCACTGTCAACACCGTGTGGTATCTGGCCTCGAGTGTCTCATGGTACGAATGGCACGCTACACGGTTTCATGGCAGTGCAATATTGCACGTCAACTAGAGAAAATGTCCTGCCTGTGGCCCACAGACTGCCTGACAGATGACACAAAGAATGAGTGCTCTTGCTGTGACCTAATGATGACGATAGATGATCAAGCAGGGAAGTACAACATATTGGTTTGGAGGTCGCTCGAGAGGGTGGACTGGCATAAGAAAGAAAGACAGAAAAACAATGAAAGAAAGATGTGAACCCAGTGAGAGTGAGTGAGCGAATGGCACCATGAATTAATGAATGAAGAGACAAACCTTGGTCTGGGATCAGAACTCCCCTTCTGATGAGCTCCTCCCTGGTCTGCCGGGTTGAGATTTTCCTCTCCAACACTAGAAGATAAGCAGAGATCAGACACAGCGGGCCATACTTCACACATCAACAGGAGATGTTGACTTTGTCAAGAGCTTTAAACCCAGGAAACTGTCAGAAAACCACAGTAAATTAAACCCCACTGTCGGAGCAATATAGGGTTCAGCCAGGCAGTCACTCTGACTTATTTCAGTTTATTTCATGGATTCATCAGGAGAATTTATCTATTTCTCTTGCTCATATCACAACTTGCTCTCTCACTAACATTCAAAATCTTACTTCCTCTTAAGCTTTGCTACTCTGAACATTTTCTTTGACACGCTCTCTCTCTCTCTCTCTCTCTCTCTCTCTCTCTCTCTTTTAGCAGCTGCCTGGCTGACAAATGACAATGATATGTTGTTGTTTTTTTCTCCATGAGTGACTTAGTAAAATCTTTCTCTTCTCCCACTCTGCATTTTTTTCCTATGTGCCTCTGATTTGCACACCAATAGGGTAACTTGAGATGAGCTAGCCAAACGGACGGGTGTCACACCTACATACCACATAATTGAAAGAGAATTTTATACATCATCGGGAGACCATAATGAAGGGGTAGAAACTTGCTTTACTTCCCTCTGGACCTTTTAATTTCCTAAACAACTGTGCAGGAGTGAAACAGTGTGAGTTGTAAACCAACCCCAACAGAAGTTAGATTTACTTTCTAAACAGCTCTGGAATAACTGAGGGGAAAGAGCTCCTGTCCACTCTGCCAGCTCTTTGTTACTTGTACCAACCCAAAATCCCAGACTGTGAGGTTTGCCTAAACAGTCAATTTATGGAGAGTCAAAAATCATGGATGAATCCCATTAGCTTGCAAACACACCCACAGACCAATTTACACAGAGACGACACACACGCTACCCTTGGAAAGGTCCTGGAACGTGTCACTGGTCTTCTTCTTCCTCCACTTCCAGGGTTTGAAGAGCTTCCCTAAGGAGGAGAGCTTGCCCCTCTGCTGCCGCGATGCAGGGGCACTCTGTGTGGGGTTGGCGCTGCCCACTACAACGTCACAGTTGGCCAGTGATGACGACCTCTCCAGCCCATCAACTAGAGGACACACACACACACACACACACACACACACACACACATACAAGAAATCATAATGTACATGAGCTCAATAACCAGGTTGGAGAAGCACACACCAACACACGTTCTTAGTTGCAGGAGATGCTGCATATATATGCTGTTATATGAGATGCCTATATTTTTTTGACATGAGGATATACAGTGTTTGGGGTGGGGGTAGCACCTTAAACAGAAGAAGAAAAAAAATTCACGGTTGTGTGACCAAATAAACCAAAGAGCAGCATACCATAAGTAGGTGGTTCATAGCTCAGGACACATACTACTGCTGGTGGTTAATGATATTCACCATTTGCGGCTGGTCTACAAGCTCCCTGACTGGACGGCTGCAATACCTGGCAGAACGGAAAGCCAGCAGTACTTTGGAGTCCAGAGAACCAAAATTGAGAACCTCTGCCACATAGTACGTTGCTGTATTCTACTTTATCTGGAAAATCATTTGGAAACTTAGCTGGAGGTCATGATTACTTCCAAGCAAGTAATGACAGCTTTTTACTAGTCCACTACCCAAAACAAAGACCATTTCCACTGCAGCCAGTGATGACATCGAAAGAAAACTTTTCAGATATTTTCCTTTTTGGCAAAGCAGTAAAATTTCTTCTGTTTTTTTCTGTGTGTGCGTGTGCGTGTGTGCGTGTGTGTGTCTTGGCTGGACTCCTGACTCCTCCTCTTCCTGTAGGAAATTTAGAGGTCTCTGGAACACTCCGGACTACCGCAGCAAAAGAACAGATTGCGTTGGCTGATCCCTGAGAGCGAGAGACGGTGCGCTCGCTGTGTGAGCATGCAGTCTGAATGAATGAAATATAAATACATGCTCGAGCCCGGATCGTCACATACCACAATTATTAAGTGTGTGACGCGATTATGGGGCGTGTGTGAAGCCGTCCACACTATTCGTAAGTGCTTGCATGCGAAATGTAGGCTATGTTTGTGCATATGTGAGGCAACCACATGCACACGCCATACCGGAACCGTGCAGAGGAAGGAGGAGGGGTGTGTTTCCTCAGTGCTCAGCACCAGAAGAAGTTAACGGGGCTCTGGGATCATGTTGTTTTATGCAACACCACTGAATCACTTTGGCCTACTTCTTGGGCCCGTCCCAAAAGGCAACACCAAGCGGAACTGAGTTTCTGTAACAAACTTTATTTAAACTCACCAAGATGACACAAATGTAACAGAAAGGAATCCAGTGAAGAAGAAAAAGAAGAAGAATAAGAAGAAAAACACTGGGTTCATTCAACACTACAGGCATTTTTTGGGTGATGAAATCAATCCAGGGTGGTCGGATTTTACAGAATAACTGGCAGTAAGTGTCATGCACAAGGACACAAACCCACAATTGTTTTGAACTTTGCTCAAGTGTGTAATGAAATGGGATTTTAGCCAACAAAGAGAGGTTTCAAAAATACATAGTATATATTTTTGGAACTTCTCTCAGAATAGAAATAGTGTTACTGGTACAAAAGGCTGTGGAAACCGTCCACTGGAATCCAGCCCATTGCTCACTGGACTGAGCGCTTTCTGCATTGGTGTGCATTTGTGTTGAAAAGTTTGCCATTTTCAATGACTACATGCAAACTTTTCACGAAATGGAAGTTAAGGTCATTTTCTGCCTGTCTGGAGAAAATGTATTAAATCTGTCTTTATAATAATCTATTGTGATTGTTTGTTTGTGCGTGAGTGTATGTTTGAGTGTGTATGGGTTGTGTATTTAAAATACCAACATGCAAAAGACAGAGGTTGGCATGTAGTCTGATAGACACAAAAACACACACATGTGGAATATCAGTTGGCTATGTGGCAGTTTTCATCAGCGAATGGGTGTGTGGGGTGAGACCAAAACAAAAAAACAACAACAACATGCATGCACATAGATACACACACACGCACACACACACACACATTCATATGACCAATATGGGGGGGTGGGGGGGGTGGGTTGTTATTGTTTTGTTTTATTTTGGGGTTGTTTTTTTTTTTACCTTTTCCCCTCTTTTTCTTCCCAATTGCATCCAGCCAATTACCCCACTCTTCCCGAGCCGTCCCAGTCACTGCTCCACCCTATCTCCTGATCCGGGGAGGGCTGCAGACTACGACATGACATGTGGAGTCACCAGTTGCTTCTTTTCACCTGACGGTGAGGAGTTTCGCCAGGGGGACGTAGCACGTGGGAGGATCACAGTATTCCCCCCGGTTCCCCCTCCCCCCTGAACAGGCGCCCTGACCAACCAGAAGAGGTGCTAGTGCAGCGACCAGGACACATACCCACATCTGGCTTCCCACCTGCAGACACGGCCAATTGTGTCTGTAGGGACGCCCAACCAAGCCAGAGGTTACACAGGGACTCGAACCACCGATCCCCATGTTGGTAGGCAACGGAATAGACTGCCATGCCACCCAGATGACCAATGAGTTGGGTTTTTTTTGTTTTGTTTGTTTTTTCCCCCTTTTTCTTCCCAACTGTACCTGGCCAATCACCCTGCTCTTCTGAGCCGTCCTGGTCGCTGCTCCACCTCTCTGCCAATCCGGGGAAGGCTGCAGACTACCACATGCCTGATGCGATACATGTGGAGTCACCAGCCGCTTCTTTTTCACCTGACAGTGAGGAGTTTCGCCAGGGGGATATAGCACATGGGAGGATCACACTCTTTCCCCCAGTTCCCGCACCCCCCTGAACAGGCACTCTGACCGACCAGAGAAGGCACTAGTGCAGTGACCAGGACACACACCCACACCCAGCTTCCCACCCACAGACACAGCCACAGCCAATTGTGTCTGTAGGGATGCCCTACCAAGCCGAAGGTAACACAGGGATTCGAACCAGCGATCTCCACGTTGGCAGGCAACGGAATAGACTGCTACACCACCCGGACGCCCGACCAAAGTGTCTTGATGGGTTGGACAAGAATAGGAATGATGTGACTAGATGATCGCTCTACAAGTCTCTACTTACAGGCCAGCTGGAAATCACAGCTCATAACCCCTTCCAGGAGTAAAGACACTAATATTAAAAACAGTGCAGACCAGGGAACTATAATGAATACTGGAGGCCACTACCAACAGCACCACCCAGCAAATGCTAGTGGACTTACACAATGCTTCACTGATTTATCATTAACAGGACTGGGGGGGGGGGGCAGACATTTTGAATTGCTGCCATGGGGCATTTTTGGGCCCACAGATGGATTATGTGGAAAATCAAATTGTGAACGCGGTAGCTGTGGCGGGACAGATGTTGAAATCAAATTCTCAGATCATGAATCGCCTTTGTGTGGCAATAACTCAATACATGAGTTTAAGGAGAATTTAAGCTCTCACCCATCGATCTATTCGTTTTGATCGATCTTGTTACTGAAGGGAAAAAATACAACATAGATTTCACAAGAATTCAGTTGACCCCTCACTAAGATTGACATTCAAGCATTTTATCATCTCAAAGTCTCTTCATGAAACGATGCAGAAGGTTTTGCACTCCATGCCAAGTGCAAGTAAACTCATTTTCCCAGAGGCTTTTCCTGGTTTTTCCAACAGCCTAACACAGCTTTGTTTGTACTATTGAATCATGGAAAGCTTGATCTGTCGCTCAGTGTACAAAATCCAAAAATATTTCTAGGTATTGGAAACACCTGGCCTCCTGGACCAAATATAGGAATCAGGAACACTTTATTTGAAATGAAATGAGACGCCGCTTCCCCCAGCCCACAGCAGTGCAACACAAAGACAAAAACAAATATCCTGAAACTACAAGGACTACAAGAACACACATATCTAAACTAATACATATATCCAAACTAAAAAAATAAAATAAATCACTGTCCAAGAGAACGAACGCCAGCCAGGATGACTGTCGGAACTGCCGGTCTGCCTGGGCTAGCAGCTAGCTTAGCCTACCCTGCTTCCGCATCCCGTCAGACCGCCCTCGGTGTTTCCTCTTCGGGTGCAGCTCCAGGCAGAGGCCGTGGTCCTTGGGCCCATCGGACGCAGCAGACCAGGCTCCCCCAGCCGATCCAGCGGCAGACACCTTGAACACACCGCCCCACACTCCACATGACGACATCAAAAACACCACAGTCAACGCCAGGCGAGGCCGCCGCCAGACCGCCCTCGGTGTTGTCAGAACTGCCGGTCTGCATGGGCTAGCCGTTTTCTTAGCCGGCCCCACTCCCGCGTCCGGTCAGATCGCCTTCGGTGTTGCCTCCTCGGGCACAGCACCGGGCAAAGCCGTGGTCCCTGGTTTTCCCAGCCGATCCAGTGCCAGCTGTCCCAGTCATCAAACGAAGACAAAACTTAGACGCAGACGTGAACAAAGACACTGCATGGACGGTAAGTACTGGGTGAAGCCGCCGCGCCGCCATCTTCCCACACCAGTACTGGCTGAGGCTGCTGCAAACGTGAATTCACACTGCCATCTTCCCACACCGGAAGCAGAAATTTCACTTCCATAATTTATTTCCCTAATTCCAAATTTCATAATAGTTGGTACAAACAAACTTTAGGACCTATAATTTACTTCAATAATGACTCATTTTTAATATCTAAATGACTAATTCAAATAATTAAGTCAAGTCAAGTCAAGTCAATTTTATTTGTATAGCCCATTATCACAAATTACAAATTTGCCTCAGTGGGTTTTACAGCAACACAACATCCTGTTGTTAGCCCCTCTCATCAGATAAGGAACAACTCCCTAAAAAATATCCCTTCAACAGGGAGAAAACAGCAGGAAGAAACCTCAGGGAGAGCAACAGAGGAGGGATCTCTCTCCCAAGACGAACAACGTGCAATGGATATTGTGTTTACACAATTTACACAGTACAACACTGAAAGAGGATAAACAGAATTATAATGGACTTATAAAATTTCTGAAGAATATGATGTGCAGGATGCCAAGCAGTGTCCAGACACCAACAGAACAGTCCAGGACCCAAGCCACACGACCAGCATCATTATGCAAAAAAAATTATATGGATTTATAAGATATATAAAAAGAAAATTAGTCATCCATCAAATGACTAATCCAACATGTCATAACTTCCAAATCTAATTTAGACGTTATATTGAAACTGAATGGTGATCAATAAGAACAGTACCACTTTTGACCCTGATTGGCTGTCTTTATTTTGGTACTTCAACCCTCAAGACAATTGTTGATCCTCCTCCCCATTCTGTATGTTTACATGGAAACCAATAAGCTGGTGTAATATTTTAAAAGGCTAGCTGCTGTCATCAGGTTTTGCGTACTCCATGTTTTACCTTACTCTGATAACAATCCATCCATTCCGCCCATTATCCAAACCTCTTATCCTGCGTTGGGTCATGGGGATGCTGAAGCCTATCCCAGCAGCCATTGGGCATCAGGTGGGGAAACACCCTGGGCAGGTCGCCAGTCCATCACAGGCCAATGCACACACACCTAGGGACAATTTAGTATGGCCAATTCACCCGACCTACATGTCTTTGGACTGTGGGAGGAAACTGGATCACCCAGAGGAAACCCACGCAGACACGGGGAGAACATGCAAAGTCCACACAGAGGACGACCTGGGATGACCCCAAAGATTGGACTACCCCGAGGCTCAAACCCACGACCTTATTGCTGCGAGGCAACCGAACTAACCACTGTGCCACCGTGCCGTGCTGATAATCAAATAAATGAAATGAGTTGACATGACTGTTTCTTAAGTTACAGTAATGCCTTTCTTGGGCATTTCATGACAACATGCTCATTGACAATAAGATGCTGAAGAAGTCCAGCCGACAGAGACAGTGATGCTAAGAGGTTTAAGAGGAGTCAGGTCACAGTGTGGACTGTGTATTGTTCGAGAGCAAAACAACAGCTTGGAACTTCTTCGGATGTTGCAGACAAACGACACTTGAATGGCCTTTTGTATGGAACTGATGCAGATTGCATCGGTCAGACTAATGCACATTGTTCACTTAAGTGGTCGGACGCAACGTTTAGTGGACTGCCTATGTGTTTAAAAACTGCTGGGGCTGGCGTTAAGTTAACCAGCACCTGAAAAACACCTCACAGGGAGATGAGTATAGCAGCTGAAAGAGACTAGATCTCTATGTCTGTCTCTCTCTTTCTCTCTCTGTCTCCGTCTCTCATTCTCACTCTCTCTCTGTCTCTGTCTCTCTCTGTCTCGCTCTCTCTGTCTGTCTCGCTCTCTCTGTCTCTCTCTCTCTGTCTCTGTCTCTCACTCTCGCTATCTCTCTCGCTCTGTCGCCCATGTATGTCCTTTCTGTGGGGCAATAGAAAATCTTTTCATCGTTTCACGGTGTGGACGATTTGAAAAGCTGTTTGTTGTTACAAATACTTTATTTGAACTGCTCAATGAGAGTTTTTCTGAAACTCTTGAGTTTTATGAGCTGGGTTACAATAAGCCTAATAAGTTTGAGTATCAGCTGTTGGACTGGAATGTAAACTAAATAAATGTGCTTTTGAAAATCAAGTCAAATCTTTCTCACACACACATACCCAATCCTGCACTCAGCCACATGTAGACTCATTTCCTGATCCTGAGCCGATATCAGATCACAACAATAGGTGCATTGCAACAGCGTCTTTGTGCCACTAATGATGGGAAAACAAGTAACAGCGACTATCATCACCATTACCCCAAACTAGATAACTACTAGCGGGAACCTACAAGGGACAATGGACTGAGATGTTACTGACAAGGAAAGAGGCGAGGGAGACACGGAAGGGTAGGGTAGGATAGGATGGAAGAGAAAAGCGGGATGAGAGAGGGAGAAGGAATAGCTCACTTGAGGGAGCCAGAGGGAAAGGAGCAGGTCTACAAGCAGACTGACGAGCAGAGACTGCTAAGACAATAAAAGCCAGAGCGAAACGACGAGAGACCGAGTGAGTCGGAGGGAAGAAATGACAGAAACTGTGACTAGTTTGCATGTGGAGAATGAGAAAGAAAAGACTAGCTAAGCTGCAAAATATCTGGCTGGGTGTAAAGACAAAAGCATCTTGAATAAAGCTTGTCTCCCTCCTGGTGCGTTACACAATGTTTTGTGCGCCAGTCATTTTCTCCATCTCTTCTCAATATAAAGTGATTAAATTTGACAGTGGCATAAAAAGAGTGTGAGATCCAACTGAAGGTTGCCATGTTCATGCCCCTGAGTGCAATGCTATACCGTGAGGTATAAATGTGTCAAGCAGCTATTTATGAGACAGTAAACGCCTGTTTCATGCCATAAGCAATCATCAGCAGCTGATGATTGCTTATGGCATGAAACAGGCGTGTACTGTCTCATAAAGAATTTATTGGACTCACTGGCTTATTTTGCTCCTTATTTGTTGAGCACTTTCCCTACCGAGTGTTTCATATATATATATATATATATATATATATATATAGTATATAACTTTGTTAAAAGAAACACTCAACTGTAGGAAAAGTGTGCTCTATATTTTTTTTAATTTCTTTTTTAATTTAATTTCAAAGACCATACTCTAATCAATATTAAGTGCACCTTGGAGCAAGAGTTGAGTACAGAGCTTGGACGGCATGGTGGCCCAGTGGTTAGTGCTGCTGCCTCACAGCAAGAAGGTCCTGGGTTAAAACCCGGGGGGGGGGTTCCCCCTGTGTCTGTGGTGGGTTTTCTCCGGGTGCTCCAGTTACACCCACCATCAAATGAAACATGCATGTTAGGGTTTATACTCCTGCCTGTGCTCCTGACCAAGGTAATGGGGAAAGAACTGGAGTTGGTCCCCAGGCGCAGCATGAAGGCGCCAGCCCACCACTCCTAGCTACACAGATCACAGATGGGTTCATTTGCAGTAACTGAATTTCCCCAAGGGGATTAATAAAAGGTACCTGCCCCCCGTGCTCTGGTTTCCTCCCAGAGTCCAAAGACATGTAGGTCAGGTGAATCGGCCATACTAAATTGTCCCTAGGTGTGAATGTGTCGAGCCTGTGATGGCCTGGCGGCCTGTCTAGGGTGTCTCCCACCTGCTGTTCAATGACTGCTGGGATAGGCTCCAGCGTCCCATGACCCTGAGTTGGATAAGCAATTTGGATAATGGATGAATAATGGATGGATTTTATATATATATATATATATCCCCCACCCCCCCATGCATCCATTTCCCAAGCCGCTTATCCTAATTAGGGTCACGGGATGCTGGAGCCTATCCCAGCAGTCTTTTTTTTTTTTGTTCAAATACCATGCAAACACTGATACTGATAAATGTAAAGTAGAAATATTTGAAGAAATGGATCTATGATGACGCTCAATCAGTCTTACAGACATTAGTGCACACCCACGTGACACGTGTAGTGTCCATACCGCCTGTCCTGGGTGTTTCAAACTGTTATATGTGTGATATATCACATGACAGGGCATAAGCAGAGAGCAAAATCTCACTGTACTGATACCATTTAACAGAGCTCAATAACACACAACATAGCTCAGCCTCAATAACTCACTTGAGCCAAAACTGTAAAGCATATTTGAAAAAAAAATCAAACAGAAATGTAATAGTCTTCAACATACTGTATATGGAAAACATTGATATAAAGATTATGGGGAGCAATATGCGAATTAAATACAAGTGTGTTCAACAACAAATCAACACAATATAGTGACAAAACAAGGTCGAATGACCTGAAACATTTTCCCCCACAGTCTGATCTACAATCTGGGTCAATTATTGCTTTGGGCATTTGGTTGCTTGAATACACAAGGACTGCATGCTGGCTGGGTTTTGGAGCCAGTCCTACTCTTCCTTTAATGCCAGTTCAATGCAACCCAGAGAAGCAACTGAGTCATTTTTTGAAAAGCAACTGAGCTTTTTTTGAAGGTTACCAGGAATCGGGAACAATTAATTTGTCATTTTTTTCACATGTACCGGTTACCTAAATGCAATTAAACACGTGACCACATGTGAGCCAACAGCTCTACTTGGGGAAGTTTCTATATTACAATTGCTGACTGGCCTCTGCTACAACACAATGCTTTTCATGTCAATGCGTTTTATTTTAAAACCCATGACTCACTTGGTGGGTGACGTCAGGCTGAGGGGGGGTGAGGCTGGGTTTGGAAATAAAACAGCTGTGGAAATGACTACGGTAATCAGAAACAATACTTAATGCACAACAGAAATTTGAACTAAATAGTCCCTCACATGGTTTATTCATTCAGTCAGATTTGCTATGCTTGGGCTAACTTGGGCTCACTCAATTACACAAACTTAGGCTAATGTAAGTGAGTGCATTTAAGTATTAGTACGAGGACCACACAATGCTTCAATGCCACCAATTTATCGCTGCTGAGATTGTGCTCTGAAGGATAATATATCGCGATGTAGGGTCGGTGCAAAGGAGCAGTTTGGGCTGGCAGAACTAATATATGGAAAAAAAGACGAAACCCAAAAGGGTGAGTGTGACTAAACAGACAAGTAAAAGAGATTACTGCCATTAGCCTGCGGCTCTACATAGAACATCTCGAAACAATGAAGATGGGGTCTGCCTACAATTTTCTATACATATAGTTTCAGTAATTACAGGCCAAGTGTTCTGAGACGTGGTGAAGTACGGGATCATAGGGCGGAGCTGTGTTGTGACAATGCTAGTGTGTGTGTGTGTGTGTGTGTGTGTGTGTGTGTGTGTGTGTGTGTGTGTGTGTGTGTGTGTGTGTGTGTTTTACAGACTGTGTCGCATGAACAACATATGTTGAGGATGGGGAAAGGGAGAGGCTTCCTTCCCTCCCTGGAAGCCACCAGGGAGGGAAGAAATGAACCACATGATCTTAGGAAAAGGGGTGAAAGGAAAGTGAGAGAGAGAGAGAGAGAGAGAGAGAGAGAGAGAGAGAGAGAGAGAGAGAGAGAGAGAGAGAGAGAGAGAGAGAGAGAGAGAGAGAGAGAGAGAGAGAGAGAGAGAGATTGATACGAAAAGAGAATGGGAAGAATGGAAGAAAGGGAGGTGGAAGAAAAACAGAAAGGGCAGGAAAAAAGATGAAAGGGGAGCAGGGTATGAGAAGTAGGGAGGAAAGAGAGAGGAGGATAGAGTGGTTGAGAAAAGGAGGAAAACAACAGAATAAAGAGGGACAGGAAGGAGGGGGCGAAACTGGGCATTAGCTCCAGTTTTAACACTATCATTCTTCCATTTGAGAAAAACTCCCCAACGATTCCAACACATGTAGCATAAAACAGAGATAGCATACAAAATAGGCTGAAAAGAGCCCATGTGAGAGTACATACTGTTGGAGAATAAGGTTTTGATTTGGGATTCGGAGATGTTTTAATTTTCAGTTAAATCAGAAATAATGATGTGATATTCTCCTGCGAAACATCCGCTTATGAGCACATCTGGCATGCTGATGCCTTCGCCTGGTTACAATCACTGCTGCCATGATCACTAGAATGGCTGGGCGTCAGTTAGCACCAGCTCTCTGAAGACGGCCATCATTTTCAGTCTAACTGCATGTGGCTCTTAGTGCTGGAGTTTGTGAATTGGACTTTTTTTTTTTGCAATGAAGCTCATTTGCATAGAAAGGAGCCAATGTTGCACCAAATGTATGCATGTGATGCAATTTAAATATGGGCAAATAGCATCGGCGCACCAAGATGCCATTTGCTTGGTAGTGCAATTAGGGGTGCGTTTCACCCTTTGTGGGTGCTTTGAGAATTGCAGTTTCTTTTTGCCTTGTTTGTGCAGGTTTAGCAGCCACAATTCGTCAGTGAGTGTCATCAGAGCGATTGTTGTTTGGGGTGCTTTAACTGTGCGCTCTCCCTCATGCCTCTCGGTGCTAATCATGTACCTTCAGTGACGTTGTTGGTCACCTGATCGAGCAGCCCAATCGTGTCAAACTGGTCACTCAGTCAGTCACTCAAAACATGATCACTCAGTCAGCCAGTCAGAGTCATTCGTGATTGTAGGGCTGGCCAAGGTCCAATCAAAAACACATCAAAATTTTACTCAAACTAATTCTGTGGGGTTTTGTTTCTATTTCCAATATTTTTCCAGATATATTAGGAAACATTCTCTTATTCTCTGTGCCCCTGTGTAGGCAGGCCATAGTGCCTAATAAATATTTATAGCAATATGTGAGTGGCAGCTGAACAGGTGATAAGCATAAAAGTTTCTTACCATTTCTTCATTTTTTACCAAAAGTACGATATTAGGCATATATTTTTTTTAGCTTTTGGTTGTCTTTGCGTGTAAACTGACACAGACAACAGTCTTTATTACTTAAGGCTCTGCCACATTTTTGCACAGAAAATAAAATGACATCCAGCTCTCATACCTGAGTTACAAAAAAAGAAAAAGAAAGAAAGATAAAAAGAAAGAACCCTGAGTTATTCTAAAACAAACATGGCTGCAGGAACCTACATGGTCACAAATCGATCAGGAATGCCCCATGATTCCTTATTATTGAAACCATATATTCCCGATTATTAACAGACCAATAATGACAACTGATGGTAAGTTTCTATGCTGCACAGATGCTATCAAGAACTACCATGTATCAGTGGCGGCTGGTGCTAAAAAAAAATTGGGGGGGGGGGTTCACCTTGGCGCAGCACGTCTGACAGCTGCTTTAATGCCCACACAGTCACAGAGTTATTAAGAAGGACAATGTAGCCTATAGATTTTACCAGGGTTCATAGACGGTGGATGATTGACAGTCGAGACGAGGCGTCGTGGTGGGTGTGAACATGATTGACAGCCACGAGAATTGTCCAATCACGTTAGCTCAAAAAACATCAAAACAATACCAGTTCGCTTCCAGTAAAAGTGGGAGTGTCTGTGCCCAATGGAAAATCTGAAGAAACCAATTAGACAGCAGCCTCAGGTCACCTGCTCGCCAAAAGTTTGAGGGCTTACATAAGGTATCGTTTGACCGGTGCCCCTCACCCAGGAAGTATATGTATTCAGACAGAAATCAACCAAATACCATTTGGGACCAATATTTAATGGCTGCTGACAGGCGCTCAGAGACTGAAAAAACACTTTTATTTCATAATTGTTGGCGTTATACAACTAAATTATATTTAACATGTTTAAGTAGATTTTCATCTCTTGGTGTTGGCGCCCCAGCGCCCTGTACCGGCCAGCCGCCACTGCAGTTTATGGCTCTGTTTTGACGTACTATCTGGCTCTCACGCGGATGTAAGGAAAGTCGATGTTTTATGCATTTATGCATAAATTTTATGCTTAACAAATTCTGTTTAGTCAGGAATCTCTATGCCCTTGGACTTCAAATACAGTATCTCCTGTATTTGTAGCAACAGTTCCTGCAGTCAAGGCTGAAAAAAGTTGAATGTACATCACAACCTTTTGGGTGTAATTCACATTACTTTTAGGGTGTTTATTCTTTTTATTAATTAGACAGAGATAGCAGCCTGGACAAACATTAGAAATATTTTTTTGAAGGGTGGGGGGGGGACAGTTCTTGTTTGGTCGTAGTGCGACGTTCTGTGTGTGACGTGAATGTAAAGTCCGGGGAACGTTTCCATTTGGTCCCCGGGGTAACGTTCTCATTTGATCCTTCAAAAACGTATTGAGAACGTCCCATTTTGGTCTCTCATGACGTTATAAAGGGGACGTTAATAGGACTTTCCTAGGACGTTTATTTACTTTTGTGCACATACACACACATTTTATTTATTAATATATTGTATATTAATGATATAATGATATAACAATGTTATATTGTTAATATAACAAATTTTCTATTAATATATCATATATTAATCTAATTATTTATTATAGTTATGTATTGTAATCGAATCAATAATTAATAATATATTGTAACGTGCACGGATAAGTAAACACGTTAGCCCCTAGCTAACGGTTCAGACCCTTTAGTCGACTGGTTAACGTTGTCGCCCGCGGTGCAGGAGATACGGGTTCGCATCCCGGCTGTGGCGGTTCTCAACTGCCTTATTGTATTTAGAAATCACGTCAGGACACGGCGCTGTCGCGCAGGCATCACCAATCGATCCCAGCACAATAGAACAGCACCAAATCAAATGCAGCACTGTCGATGTGTGCAGACATAACATGCCTCCCTCAATTTGCTACAATATTATATATTCACATATTATATATCAATAATCGAGTCATCCTCAGAGTCGCATTTGCATGTTATCCCCATGTCTACGTGGGTGTCTTCCAGGTACCCCGGTTTCCTCCCACGGTCCAAAGACATGTAGGCCAGGTGAATCGACCATAATAAATTGTCCCTAGGTGTGAATGTGTTGGCCCTGTGATGGCCTGGTGGCCTGTCCAGGGTGTCTCTCCGCCTGCTGCCTGACACCAAGTTGTTAAAATGTTAATTTTGGTGTCAGTCGTTTCCTAACAGACATACTAACATATGCAATGCATTAATATCTCAATTGATTATTTATCTTGACAGAATAAAGAGTTTAAAAACCGGCCTACTGTCGTTTTAGGTAGGAGTGAAATCCCGGTCGTTCTACTGTTAAATGAATCAAAGTTGCCAGTGTTGTTGTGTCTGACCTTCTCTACTGGCAAGCTAAAAACAAAAAACAAACAAAAAAAACAGCTGAACCTAATTTTTAGCCAGCGACATTTTAGGAGTCTGTTAGTGAAGGTTTGGTTTGCACTTGTTAGCAACAGGAACTTCTTTTCTCTTCTAACTTGCAGCGACCTGACTTATTCTTAAGCTTTTGGCTGCTGTTGTGAAGAAGTAAAACGCCATGCACTGCATCAACATTACCAGCCAAGTCTTTCCAAATGATAATCATTGGCGTAAACAAATACAAAAGTGTCCTTGATTTGGATCATCATGGATTAGTCACTGTGTATAGCAAGCCAGCGTTAGAGAGTAACAGAGAGAATGCTTATTTGCTTTTAAATCTTCAGGGTTGAAGGTTTAACAAGATATTTACCAGAGGAAAAAACCAAAACAATCTCAGCTGTAACTACTTCATAATGTTCACCCCCGCGGCTGCGTAATAGACAGTATTTCAATAGTAGTCATACTTTATGTAAAAATGAAGGAGGTTTCCTTAAAGGGGAAGTAGACAACTTTTTTTGCTTTAACATATCATTATGAAACATATCATTATGAAGTAAATGTTGACTGCACAGTGTAATGGCTATAGAATAATAATACCATGTTTAGATTGTGCTTAGATTGGTACTCTATAAGCCTCGCTTCCACTATGCAATTCTGTCTGTCATCGGGCACGATTTTACCCGGCTAATCAATTTACGGCAGAGGAAGTGCATCACCACCCATTAGTTGCGCAATGGTGGACGGCGGAACATGCAAAGTAACTTTGGAAACTCTACCCGGCAACAGAAAAAGAACCCAGTTGATGGAGGAGCAAAGAAAGCAAAGAGGGAGAGTGACAGAAGACGAGATCAAACAAGAGTGAACCTCGGACAGGGATTCACTCAATGGAGAGAGCCCCAGGACTTGAGAGGGTTCCAAACCAACTCACAATTGGCATTATTTCCACTTGATCAGTAAGTAACACAACCTGTCTACTTCCTGCCAACTTGCTCACATTTAATAGTGATAAAACTGCGGTTCTCCTCATAGGTACGAAATCTGCTTTGGCTAAACCTGTTTTCTCTATTGACAATTCTAGGGTTCCTCCTTCCCCTCAGGTTAAGCGTCTGGGTGTCATCCTGGACAGCACATTATCTTTTGAAGCTCACATCAACAATGTTACTCGGTCTGCATACTTCCACCTACACAATATTAATCGTCTTCGCCCGTCACTTACACCTAACAGCACCGCTATTCTCATTCACACCCTGATTACATCCCGTATTGACTACTGCAACTCTATCCTCTTTGATCCTCCTCTCAAGTGTCTTCATAAACTTCAATTGGTCCAGAATTCAGCTGCCTGTATCATTACCAGAACTCCTACCATCGATCATATCACTCCTGTTCTCCAGCAGCTTCATTGGCTCCCTGTTAAATACCGTATTTGACCTCAAGATTCTGCTTCTCACATTTAAGGCCCTTAATAACCTAGCCACTGTCGTATCTTTCTGAGCTCTTTCATATCCACACACCCTCCCGTACTCTCAGAGCCTCTTCTGCCATCCAACTCACTACACCATCTGCCTTCATGATTACCATGGGGTCTAGAGCCTTCAGTCGTTCTGCCCCCGCCTCTGGAAATCTCTCCCACAAGACATTCGCAATAATGACTCTCTTTCCGCCATCAAATCCCATCTCACAAAGCACCTTTTCAAACTGGCATATTCATATATATTGTTTAGGTTTTCATTTGGAATGCATTTCAGCCAGGGGGCACAACATTCTAGAGTTCTGTGGCAGTTGGAAGAATGAAGAAGGATCAGATTGTTATAAAACATTAGAGTGCACAAAAGGATGTAATTTGGATATGTGAATGCCCACTGCCTACCCAGCCACTGACCTCACCGAACGTCACTGGTTAGGGTTGTAACCGACTGGTCAGGCAGGGCAGGCGCGAATTGATCGCATACACGCCCATCTGCGTTTGTAGAACAGCCAATAGGAACGCCCACTCTCTGAAATGGCCTGAATACAGAGTCAAGAGGAGGTGCAGAAGTCTAGTTTTCTCTCTGACCACTTGAATTGCAATATGCTGAAAGGCTATTGTGGAATTGTTGCCCAATGACGCCTTAAAAAAACTACCTACCCCAGCTTTAACAACTGTACTTCTGAATTCAACACCCATCCCAGAACGAAAGAACCGTAGTTCAGTCTAAGAAAATAGTTCCTACATGGAACTGCTGTGGTGCGTGGATTATCTTGAATAACTGGGTCATGGTTTCTGGAGAGAGACGTCGCTGTTGAGTTTTTCAAATGTATGTTTTTGGCGCTTTGAGCAGCACAAGTCGAGTGCCTCCCAGTTCTATTGTATTGCGAGAGAAGGCAGACATCACTATGGCCGATATCCCCAAAACTTGGCAACTCACACCAAAACAATCTAGATAGATAAATAGCACTACAGGTAAGAGGAAAAACATGTATTTTTGATTTTGGGATGAACTGTCCCTTTAAGGAACAGGTCAAAAACATTAAAGCCACATCAAAACAGACAAAACTGCTGGACCTTTAATTTGTGTTTTGCTTGACGCAATGGGGTGTGTTTACAAGCAAAAGAAAGATGGCAGTGGGGTTTAAATAGCCCTACTGTATCTTTGTCTATATCCCCTATAAATGATAAAACACACCAACGTAGGGTCACTAATAACGAAATCCACCCAGACTTTATTGGGCTATATGGTTCCTCTTATTTCTGGTAAACTTCCTCCAAACCTACTACAGCGTCATTTGAAACATGTCGACCGTCTTATATACAGACAGCGGTTGAAATGAGGCTACTCCTGTCTGTCTGTCTGTACTTGAGTCAATTTGGCCGATAACTGCATTAACTTGGAGCTCATTCTCAACAGCAACCATGTGGCCACCAAAACGCCTCTGTGTCATGTAAATCTCATTCCCAATGTAAACTTCCTCGCCTCATCGTTTCAGCGCGTTTCAACGTTTCCACAAGGGCTCCGTTTGAGCACTAAAGATAGATTCGCTTTCGTCATCACCACTTTGCCCATGCTGAAGACAATAACCTAAGAACAAGTAATCCATTTAACTATAACTGGCCTAAAACGCAGACATACTTGACTTCATGTTGGATGTAGTCTAACTTTCGATGTATGTCCCCCCCCCCCCCTTCTTTTTAATGATGGCTTTATGGTACGTAAGAAAACATTTAAAAAAAGAAAACACACTTCCTGAATTGAGTAGCGGAATGCATGCGAGCGACGGGAGGGAGACAGACACAAGCGTAGATGCACGCGCGCGCGCACACACATACACTCACACCCACACACACACACTCACCGCTCGCACTCTGAGACACGGTGGACACGGCAGTCTGGCCCATATTCAGTTTCCGTGGCGGACCGGGGGCCCCCAAAGACCCGCAATCACGCCGTCCTACCGCCGCGAAGTCCTCGCCACCGCCGTATCCTTAAGTTCATTTCAAAGTTTAGCAACGTGATGAGACGTTGGAAACTCGCTTCACTCGGTCGCCATGACGTAGTAGGTTTCCCTCCCACCCACCACCACCTCCTCCTCCTCCTCTCCTCCTCCTCCTCCTCCTCCTGTGAGCAACTGAAGAATGCTTGTCATTCCTCTATGCAGATTAGAGGCGGTGGTTCGGGTGGAGGGGTGTGTGTGTGTGTGTGTGTGTGTGTGTGTGTGTGTGTGTGTGTGTGTGTGTGTGTGTGTGTGTGTGTGTGTGTGTGTGTGTGCCATCTTCATCGAGAGCCTATAGACCACACTGGCCAATTAAAAAAAAAAAGACAAAAGTTGGGCCAAGGTTCACAGCGCATCATGAAACTAACTAACTAACTAACTGGGCATCAAGTGTTTTAAAGAGCAATAAAAGAAGTAAGCGTGATTAAAGTACAAAGAAAATGCTCTTTGCAGGTTTGTGTGCAGTGTGTATGTGCAGTATAGTACAGTGTAACCGGTTATTTTCTTGCCCGGTGCGGGATTCGATACGGGATGTAATGCACCACAATGCGACGTCACTAACCGCTCGACTAAAGGCTCAGACCAGTTAGCTAGGGGCTAATGTGTCTTATTAGTAGTTTACAACAGCATAGCGTAGCATAGCATAGCATAGCATAGCATTAGGGCTGAATGATGTAAAAAAAAAAAACCTACACTGCTATATTTCTGTATTTTGTGATTTGTATTGTTATATATATCAGAGAATAAAAAGGTGTTACGTAATTTCACCAGACGTAACTTTCAAAACTCCGTTATTACAGCGACGAATAGGGAAATTTTAGATGAGGAAATAGGGCAGTTCTCTAAATCATTAAATCGGACTGAATTAAATTAATTGTCAGATGTGCTAGAATATTTTTCTTCATTAGTTGTGATGAAAAAGCGGGCCTTGCTAGATTTCATTTTCTACCAAGCAATAAGAGTTTTAACCTAATGGCTGATGGACCCATTTTACTGGCATCCTTCGCTCTGTTACTACTGCACATGTTGAGATGCCAATTCTGAAGTGATGTATTATTCAGCCCTATAGTATAGCACAGCATAGCATAGCATAGTATAGTATAGTATAGTATAGCATAGCATAGTATAGCATAGCATAGTATAGTATAGTATAGTATTAAGGGTGGGAGCAAAATCAAGTCAGTGCAAAATTGCGATAATAAACTGCGACAATTTAAATATCGCAGCATTTCCCTTGAATCACATTGCTGAAGCACAATGAACCGATGTTGTGAATAAGTTTGATATGATGAGTTTCTACATACTGAATATTTGAATTTGAATTGTCTAAATGTTTAATCGGGGAAGCATAACCATGTTTTGACACATGGGGCTTGAGATAAATGCATTTTGTCATATGCTTTTTGTTATAGCAGTGTTCACATTTTACTGTAGGAGATCAAAACTTTTAAAAATGTTAATATCAGATTTCGGGATTTATAATAACGTCCATCCATCCATCCATCCATTATCCAAACCGCTTATCCTGCTCTCAGGGTCGCGGGGATGCTGGAACCTATCCCAGCAGTCACTGGGCGGCAGGCGGGGAGACACCCTGGACAGGCCGCCAGGCCACCACAGGGCCCCCCCCCACACACACACATGCGCGCGCACACACACACACACACACACACACACTTCACACCTAGCGACAATTTAGTAAGTCCGAGTCACCTGACCTGCATGTCTTTGGACTCTGGGAGGAAACTGGAGCACCAGGAGGAAACCCACACAGAGGACAACCTGGGATGACCCCCAAGGTTGGACTACCCCAGGGCTCGAACCCAGGACCTTCTTGCTGTGAGGTGGCGTTGTGGTTATAACATGATATTTGAAAAAGAACAACATGTTAAATATTGTCATAATATTGAATCAGGAGGTATCACCCGATTCCCAGCCCTGAATGGTATAGTATGGATGTTATGATATGGTATGGATGTTATGGTATAGTATGGTGGTATGATGGTATGATGGGATGGGATGGGATGGGATGGGATGGATGGTATGGTATAGTATGGTAGTATGGTATGGTATGATGATATGATGATATGATGGGATGGGATGGTATGGATGGTATAGTGGGGTGTGGTATGGATGGTATGGTATGAAAAGAAATGGAGAAAAATTGAAATGTATATGTTGGAAGTAGTGCAAAATGCATTGTTAGTTCTACTAAAGAATGGGACCTTACTTAGTAGATCACAAGTGGCCTTAGAGATCTTTTTATCGCTTTTATCAAGTAGCCAAGACAGAAGCAGTACAGAAATGTGCAGACAGTACGGAATGTAAAGCTACAGATGGTTGACATGACTGTGTCCAAACCAAGCCAACGGCCATCTGCTTTAGCATAAGCCTCAATATGGGAGTCAGCTGAAGTGTGTGTGTGTGTGTGTGTGTGTGTGTGTGTGTGTGTGTGTGTGTGTGTGTGTGTGTGTGTGTGTGTGTGTGTGTGTGTGTGTGTGTGTGTAAGCAGCTGTAACTTCAACAGAGTGTTGGCTGAGAACCCACAGAGCCTGACTTGACTGAGCTGAATTGTCAGACAGCAGCACATATATAAATACTTTCTCACACGCGCGCACGCGCGCACACACATACACACACACACACACACACACACACACACACACACACACACACACACACACACACACACACACACACACACACACACATACAGAGCAGAAAAACGCCAAGCCCAGCAAGGCCTGGAAAAGTGAGATGACTTTTCATTTAGATCAAGGCTGCCACCTGCTGGAGGCTACCCAACTTCAAATAACTTCCTTCTTTGAGTTATGCTCATGAGAATTTGACGTTCACCGGGAGGGACAAGCGTGTTTAATAAGGAATAATCGAAATCATATCAATCCTGTTCATCTTCAGGGTGTCCCAAAGCCCTCAACTGGGGATGTGTGATACTCTCATGACCTTGTG
This sequence comes from Lampris incognitus, assembly GCF_029633865.1. Lineage (NCBI taxonomy): Eukaryota > Metazoa > Chordata > Actinopteri > Lampriformes > Lampridae > Lampris > Lampris incognitus. Next base: position 17,692,915 of record NC_079223.1, read on the forward strand.
TCTGTGATGGCACGGTTGAATCCAGCGGCTAGTTGCAATGTGATGGAAGGTTGCATGCATGGGAAGAGTCGCACCAGCACCACCACAGGTTTGTGCAGCAAACGCAATGACGGAGTAAGGGGGATTGCGAATAGAGGAATAGGATGAAGCGAACGGTCCGGGGTAGAGGAGAGTGAGTGAGTTAGCATTGATAGGGTAGTAATCTTGTTACTCGATGTACCAGATACACATATTGACCTTGTTGGGGTAGAGTTTAAAATGCTGCTGTGAAGAAAATGCGGAGGGAACACACCAGTGCAGTGTCAGTATTGACCGTGAATGTGTCCACCTAGCACGCTCTTTAGGTGTCGGGTCTTTTTCTACCCAGGCAAAGGTGGCTAAGAAATCAATCTTATTAACAGCAGCAGTCTGAAGGATTAGCTGTCACACCGGGCAGCTGCCCACGCATTACTGTACTGTGACCTCCCCCGGGGCAGTGTGGGTTTGACGGCCCTGCTCAACAGCACCCCAACGGAGGTTGTTTAAACAGGATACTTGTCTTTCATGACGTCAACACTGATTTTGTGAACCAGGTGCCAAAGTTGACCTTTGATCCTTCTGGTTGAGTTCAAGTTTAAGTTCAAATTGTAATGCATTCACAATAAATTTGGGACATTTAAAGGAATTTGACTTTGTGTGGTGCTTAAGGTCATAGTGCTCAAGTCTGACTCGGTCTTGCCTCCACGTTTTGAAGGCGTCAGTCTGTTCTCGGGACTTGGACTTGGCTCAGCCTCGGACTGGACAGCGCTGACTTGTGTTAATTTTTCAAGACCGGGTAAGTACAAGACGTCAATTTACTTTTCTTTTTATTAGTTTCTAAAATCCCGTGACCCTGAGAGCAGGCTAAGTGGTTCAGATAATGGATGGATGGATGGATGGATGGATGGATGGATAGTTTCTCAAATGAATATCAAACTTCCCCTGGGATCAATGAATTGCAGTGCAATCTAATCTGCCCCTTTATTATTATTATCATTATTATAATTAAAGTCTTGGACTTGCCACCTTAGAGAGGACTTGGTCTTGACTCAGACTTGATTAGCTTCGGCCTCAGACCCCCCCCCCCCCAGGACTTGGCCTTACCTTGGGTGGTGTTGTACAGGGCCGGTGATCCATCATCCCAAATTAGAAAAAGAGTATCTCAGAATATATGACTCTCGGCATATCTCGGGATGAGAACTGAACCAGGAAGTGAAGCGACTCTGGTAATAATAATAAGCATCTTTGTACAGATACTTATTATAGATACTAGATGGACAGTGGGATGTTTATAAAACAGGACATAAAACAAACCCATCTCTTTAGCCATGAGGGTACTATTTCCCTGAGCGGTCGATTACTCCTCAGCATTGATTCCTATACATCTGGCTTCCTGTATGGCCAGCTGATGTGACATATACCAGGAAGGAGCCCGCCTACCTTCCCTTTAGATCAGGCTGATGCCCGAGAAGCTGTGCATCGGAAACAACAACGGAACAAACACTGTTTTGTCGAGGAAAGGCAGGAGTGGTACTTCTAGGAACGTAACGGTTTGATACTGATTAACAGAGATCAGATAAGCGGGCCGGTCTTTCCCACTGACCGCTGCAGCAAAGGGGGGGGGGGGATAGGAGGAAGGAGAGGAGAGGGGCCAGAAGAGAGGAAGGGAGTCATCAAATATTAAGCAGTGGCCTCAGCAGAATGAGGGGGCAATGATTGTTTAAGTGCTGCTGTTCGAATCCTTCCTCTCCTGTCTTTGATTTATTCATTAACTTGAGTAGTCCGCAATGTGTAAAGTCTCCCAAAGTCAACACAAACCACACGAACTCTGGATCACCAGTGTTGGTTTGGTGAATTTGTGAATGAGCCCATCACTGCTTGTGTGTGTGTGTGTGTGTGTGTGTGTGTGTGTGTGTGTGTGTGTGTGTGTGTGTGTGTGTGTGTGTGTGTGTGTGTGTGTGTGTGTGTGTGTGTGTGTGTACCATGTTTTTCTATCCTAATGGGTACATTTGGTCCCCATTAGGATAGAAAAACCAGAAACCACCTACCATGTGGGGCCATTTTATGGGGCCCCACAAGTAAAAGGGTATATTTTAGGGTTAGGACTTGGTTTTAGGGTTAAGGATAGATTTAGGATTAGGTTAAGGTTAGGGTAAGGGTTAGGGTTAGGCATGTAGTTTGCATGGTTAAGGTTAAGGTTAAGGGCTAGGAAATGAATGTAGTCAATGAGGGGGCCCCACAAGTATAGATTTGCAAGTTGGTGTGTGTGTGTGTGTGTGTGTGTGTGTGTGTGTGTGTGTGTGTGTGTGTGTGTGTGTGTGTGTGTGTGTGTGTGTGTGTGTGTGTGTGTGTTCGCGCTTGCATGCATGCGTATGTGTGTGTATACCGGGTGTTTGCATCCTAATGGGGAAAAACCTGAAACCACCTATCTTGTGGGGACATTTTATGGGTCCCCATGAGGAAAAGGGTCTACTTTAGGGTTAGGACTTCGGTTTAGGGTGAAGGTTAGAAATAGGATTAGGTTAAGGTTAGGATGGACGCAATCAATGAGGGGTCCCCACAAGTATAGGGTGGCAAAGTGTGTGTGTGTGTGGGGGGGAGAACTAGTTTCACTCTGTATTTGGGCTGTGTGTGAGAGACGGGAGCAATGTGAGGATTTTCTGTCTTTCCACAGCCTTAAGCTGTTGAATCCTTTCCTGGCCACAAAAATGCAGAAATTAAAGATTGACGGGTGGGTATATGTAGTCGATTGTCCTAAGCTCAGCCCACCCACCTTTTTACTGTGGTTACTCCTCCTTTTTAGACCGACATAGATGTGTATGGCATATAGTGCATTAATTGGGTCATAATAAACTAGTGTAAGTCATAAGTATTACTTATCCCTTTATAAAATGTAATTTATCTTTATCCATCCTTCCAGCCATCCATCCATCCAGCCATCCATTATCCAAAACGCTTATCCTGCGCTCGGGGTCGCGGGGATGCTGGAGCCAACCCCAGCAGCCATTCCTTGTTATGCCTGTCCATTTGAGGTGAAAGGTCACATGCTTTTTGTTCTTACTGCTTCTGTACACCAATGTGTATGTGTCTAACAACTTATATCGAGCCCCCCCTCCTTTTTTAGAACACAACTTACTACGTGCTTTGTGTAGCATACTCTTAATTGAAAGTATGCGTAACTACATCATCCGTTTGACGAGAAGAGCATGGCCATTTTTACAGGTCCATGCGTCAGACTGCAAAGGGCCCCAACAGTGTCTCATTTCACAGTGAACAGACTGTCTTATACAACAAGCAAGGGAAGGTGAGCTAAAGAACAGCTAGCGTCACTATGGTCCACATAACTTCATCTATGTAAACCCTTGTCTGCTCAAGGCCGATAGCTAACTAACCATGCAGTTGCATAGAAAAATACATTCCTGTCAGGGTATTGTCGATAACGGCTTGTGACTGCTGTCAGGATTGCTGTGTGCTCGAATCCCCGTGTTACCTCCGGCTTGGTTGGGCGTCCCTACAGACACTACAGTCCCTACAGACAGGCTGTTTCTGCGGGAGGGAAGCCAGATGTGGGTATGTGTCCTGGTCGCTGCACTAGCGCCTCCTCTGGTCAGTTGGGTGCCTGTTTGGAGCGAGGGGGGAGGGGGACTGGGGGGATAGTGTGATCCTCCCACGCATTACGTCCCCCTGGCGAAACTCCTCACTGTCAGGTGAAAGGAAGCGGCTGGCAACTCACATGTATCAGAGAAGGCATGTGGTAGTCTGCAGCCCTCCCCGGATCAGCAGAGGGGGTGGGGCAGTGACCAGGACGGCTCGGAAGAGTGGGGTAATTGGCCCGGGTACAATTGAGAAGGAAAAAAAAGGGGGGGGGTCCAAAAAAAAAAGGATTGCTGTGGGCTTGCACGTATCCAGCAGGCATTTGGGGAAAGCAGAAATATAAATACACACACACACACACACACAACTACACAAACACTCACGCTCCCATCCGTACCTACAGTATGGGCAGTTTAGAGCTGTGGGAGGGCAACGATGGGAACACGGGGAGGACACGACATTCCTCACAGGAGGGCAGGGATTGTACCCAGTGCCCACTTGCGAATCTCAATCTCAAAAAAGCGGGACAAATGGGGGCGGCATGGCTGAGGAGGTAGAGCGGGTCGTCTAGTGATCGGAAGGTCACTGGTTCGATTCCCGGCTCCTGCGGAGAGCATGTTGAAGTGTCCTTGAGGAAGACACTGAACCCTTAACTGCTCCCGATGAGCAGGTTGGCACCTTGCATGGCAGCCTCTGCCATCAGTGTATGGATGTGTGCGAACGGGTGAACGTGAGACTTACACTGTAAAGCACTTTGAGTGGTCGGTAGGCCAGAAGAGCACTGCGTAGATGCAGCCCAGTTACCACTTACTGCCCGAAGGTATCCCGGTGTTGTGGCGATGTAGCCACCATTGGAAACCGACTGAAGGCCATCTGCTGTGCTGGCGTGACATTGCATCGAGGACAAGCTGCCTGCGGCCACAGCCACGGGTAACAAATCGATAAGCTAATAAAGGAGGGTTTTTGTGTCAGCACTTCCAAGCCCCACCAAGAAAGGCACGGAGAAAAGCAGATTGGATAACCTAATCTAAATATTATACACCCATATTTCCATCGCTTCCTCCGTGCAAACGTATCGCCTTCCAAAAATGCTGCTTTGGAAACAGCCTGCATCGCTGTATACCACAATATCGCTCTACGTCAGGAGTATAAACATACACACACCAGTTGTGTAGCAGAGTATCTCACGTGACTCATGACAACTGAGTCAACAAACAACTATATACACAATGCACATACATACAGTGTGAGACATACTCCTTCACACACTGGCACCCGCATCCGCACGTTCACATTCAGAACTTGTGCACCCACTGCCATCACACACACACACACACACACACACACAGAGCGAGAGAGGGAGAGAGAGAGAGAGAGAGCGAGAGAGAGAGAGAGAGAGAGAGAGAGAGAGAGAGAGAGAGAGAGAGAGAGAGAGAGAGAGAGAGAAGGAAAAGCTGTCACTGGAAAGGGCTGAAGTGAGACTATTTATGTGAAATCGTTATGGGTGACTAGCGATACTGGAGACACTAATGGAGAAAACAAAAAAAATATGTTTATTAAGTATGTATGTATGTATTGATCCACCCATCCGTCTGTACAGCCATCCAACATTACTTCCACCCATCTTCCATCCATGTATCCATCGTCCATTCTTCTGTTCATCCATCCATCCATCCATTCTTCCCATCCATCCATCCATCCATAGATCCCAACAATCGTAAGCTAAGGGAGCGCTGTTCCCACAAAAGTAAGCACACAGTAAGTAACCTGCAGTAACTGTACGCATTGCTGTAATTTGCAAACAACTGCATTCATTAATTTCTCTGTGCCGGCACCTCCTGGCCAGGGAGCCTGCAACATGATCTCCTGTTTGTTGTTTTCTGTTTGGCTCGGCCATTATAAGCAGCAGCCATCACTGCTAAAACGCTGC